>NW_024464717.1:54130-55125 GCF_000004515.6 Glycine max
AATTGAACAACGGAAGCTCTCGAGAAATTCAAATGGTCATAACTTTTCACTCGGAGGTCCGATTCAGGCGCATAATATATCGAGACGCTCGAAATTGAACAATGGAAGCTCTCGAGAAATTCAAATGGTCATAACTTTTCACTCGGAGGTCCCATTCAGCTGCATCATATATCGAGATGCTCGAAAATGAACAATGGAAGCTGTAGAGAAATTCAAATGGTCTTAACTTTTCACTCGGATGTCCGATTCAGGCTCATCATATATCGAGACGCTCGAAATTGAACAACGGAAGCTGTCGAGAAATTCAAATAGTCATAACTTTTAACTCGGATGTCCGATTCAGGCGCATAATATATCGAGACGTTCAAAATTGAATAATGGGAAGCTCTTGAGCAATTCAAATAGTCATAAACTTTTCACTCGGATGTCCTATTCAGGCGCATAATATATCGAGACGTTCGAAATTCAACAATGGAAGCTCTTGAGCAATTCAAATGATCATAACTTTTTCACAAGGATGTCCGATTCAGGCACATAATATATCGACACGCTCGAAATTGAACAACGGGAAGCTCTCGAGAAATTCAAATGGTCATAACTTTTAACTCGGATGTCCGATTCAGGCGCATATATATCGAGACGGTTCAAAATTGGACAATGGAAGCTCTTGAGCAATTCAAATGGTCATAACTTTTCACTTGGATGTCCGATTCAGGCACATAATATATCGAGACGTTTGAAATTGAACAATGGAAGCTCTTGAGCAATTCAAATCATCATAACTTTTAACTAGGATGTCCGATTCATGCGCATAATATATCAAGACGTTCGAAATTGAACAATGGAAGCTCATGAGCAATTCAAATGATCATAACTTTTCACTAGGATGTCCGATTCTGGCACATAATATATCGAGACACTCGAAATTGAACAATGAAAGCTCTTGAGTAATTCAAATGGTCATAACTTTCACTCGGAGGTCCGATTAATGGGCA
>NW_024464717.1:75298-77128 GCF_000004515.6 Glycine max
GAAATTCAAATGGTCATAACTTTTCAGTCGGAGGTCCGATTCAGGCACATAATATATCGAGACGCTCGAAATTGAACAACGGAAGCTCTCGAGATATTCAAAATGGTCATAACTTTTCACTCGGAGGTCCGATTCAGGCGCATAATATATCGAGACGCTCGAAATTGAACAATGGAAGCTCTCGAGAAATTCAAATGGTCATAACTTTTCACTCGGAGGTCCCATTCAGCTGCATCATATATCGAGATGCTCGAAAATGAACAATGGAAGCTGTAGAGAAATTCAAATGGTCTTAACTTTTCACTCGGAGGTCCGATTCAGGCTCATCATATATCGAGACGCTCGAAATTGAACAACGGAAGCTGTCGAGAAATTCAAATAGTCATAACTTTTAACTCGGATGTCCGATTCAGGCGCATAATATATCGAGACGTTCAAAATTGAATAATGGAAGCTCTTGAGCAATTCAAATAGTCATAACTTTTCCCTCGGATGTCCTTTTCAGGCGCATAATATATCGAGACGTTCGAAATTCAACAATGGAAGCTCTTGAGCAATTCAAATGATCATAACTTTTCACAAGGATGTCCGATTCAGGCACATAATATATCGAGACGCTCGAAATTGAACAACGGAAGCTCTCGAGAAATTCAAATGGTCATAACTTTTAACTCGGATGTCCGATTCAGGCGCATAATATATCGAGACGTTCAAAATTGGACAATGGAAGCTCTTGAGCAATTCAAATGGTCATAACTTTTCACTTGGATGTCCGATTCAGGCACATAATATATCGAGACGTTCGAAATTGAACAATGGAAGCTCTTGAGCAATTCAAATGATCATAACTTTTAACTAGGATGTCCGATTCATGCGCATAATATATCGAGACGTTCGAAATTGAACAATGGAAGCTCTTGAGCAATTCAAATGATCATAACTTTTCACTAGGATGTCCGATTCTGGCACATAATATATCGAGACACTCGAAATTGAACAATGAAAGCTCTTGAGTAATTCAAATGGTCATAACTTTTCACTCGGAGGTCCGATTAATGGGCATAATATATCGAGACGTTCGAAATTGAACAACGGAAGCTCTTGAGCAATTTAAATGATCATAACTTTTCACTTGGATGTCCGATTCTGGCACATAATATATCGAGAAGTTTGAAATTGAACAATGGAAGCTCTTGAGCAATTCAAATGATCATAACTTTTCACTAGGATATCCGATTCAGGCACATAATATATTGAGACGCTCGAAATTGAACAACTGAAGCTCTCGAGAAATTCAAATGGTCTTAACTTTTCACTCGGTGGTCCAATTCAGGCGCATAATATATCGAGACGCTCGAAATTGAACAACGGAAGCTGTCGAGAAATTCAAATGGTGATAACTTTCCACTCGGAGGTCCGATTTAGGCGCATAATATATCGAGACGTTCAAAATTGAACAATGGAAGGTCTTGCGCAATTCAAATGATCATAACTTTTCACTTGGATGTCCGATTCAGGCACATAATATATCGAGACGCTCGAAATTGAACAACGGAAGCTCTCGAGAAATTCAAATGATCATAACCTTGAACTCGGATATCCGATTCAGGCGCATAATATATCGAGAAGTTCGAAATTGAACAATGGAAGCTGTTGAGAGATTCAAAAGGTCATAACTTTGAACTCGGATGTCCGATTCAGGCGCATAATATATCGAGACGTTCAAAATTGGATAATGGAAGCTCTTGAGCAATTCAAATGGTCATAACTTTTTATTCGGATGTCCGATTCAGGCGCATAATATATCGAGACATTCGAAATTGAACAATG
>NW_024464717.1:97861-99020 GCF_000004515.6 Glycine max
CACTTTGGGAATGGTCCGATTTCCAGGGCAACCATTAAATAATATTCGAAGAACCGTTTCGGAAAATTGAACAAATGGGAAGGCTCTTTGGACGCAAATTTCAAATGGATCAATAACCTTTTTAAACTAGGAATGTCCCGAATTCCATGCCGCATAATATAATCGAGGAACGTTCGAAAATTGAAACAATGGAAGCTCTTGAGCAATTTCAAATGATCATAACTTTTCACTAGGATGTCCGATTCCTGGGCACATAATATATCGAGACGCTCGAAATTGAACAATGAAAGCTCTTGAGAAATTTCAAATGGTCATAACTTTTCACTCGGAGGTCCGATTCATGCGCATAATATATCGAGACGTTCGAAATTGAACAACGGAAGCTCTTGAGCAATTTAAATGATCATAACTTTTCACTTGGATGTCCGATTCTGGCTCATAATATATCGAGAAGTTTGAAATTGAACAATGGAAGCTCTTGAGCAATTCAAATGATCATAACTTTTCACTAGGATGTCCGATTCAGGCACATAATATATTGAGACGCTCAAAATTGAACAACTGAAGCTCTCGGGAAATTCAAATGGTCTTAACTTTTCACTCGGTGGTCCGATTCAGGCGCATAATATATCGAGACGCTCGAAATTGAACAACGGAAGCTGTCGAGAAATTCAAATGGTCATAACATTTAACTCGGATGTCCGATTCAGGCACATAATATATCGAGACGTTCAAAATGGGGCAATGGAAACTCTTGAGCAATTCAAATGGTCATAACTTTTCACTCGGATGTCCGATTCATGCGCATAATATATCGAGACGTTCGAAATTGAACAATGGAAGCTCTTGAGCAATTCAAATGATCATAACTTTTCACTAGAATGTCCGATTCAGGCACATAATATATCGAGACGCTCGAAATTGAACAACGGAAGCTCTCGAGAAATTCAAATGGTCATAACTTTTCACTCGGAGGTCCGATTCAGGCGCATAATATATCGAGACGCTCGAAATTTAACAATGGAAGCTCTCGAGAAATTCAAATGGTCATAACTTTTTCACTCGGAGGTCCCATTCAGCTGCATCATATATCGAGATGCTCGAAAATGAACAATGGAAGCTGTAGAGAAATTCAAATGGTCTTAACTTTTCACTCGGA
>NW_024464717.1:99772-106814 GCF_000004515.6 Glycine max
CATAATATATTGAGACGCTCGAAATTGAATAACTGAAGCTCTCGAGAAATTCAAATGGTCATAACTTTTCACTCGGAGGTCCGATTCAGGCGCATAATATATCGAGACGCTCGAAATTGAACAATGGAAGCTCTCGAGAAATTCAAATGGTCATAACTTTTCACTCGGAGGTCCCATTCAGCTGCATCATATATCGAGATGCTCGAAAATGAACAATGGAAGCTGTAGAGAAATTCAAATGGTCTTAACTTTTCACTCGGAGGTCCGATTCAGGCTCATCATATATCGAGACGCTCGAAATTGAACAACGGAAGCTGTCGAGAAATTCAAATGGTCATAACTTTTAACTCGGATGTCTGATTCAGGCGCATAATATATCGAGACGTTCAAAATTGAATAATGGAAGCTCTTGAGCAATTCAAATAGTCATAACTTTTCACTCGGATGTCCTATTCAGGCGCATAATATATCGAGACGTTCGAAATTCAACAATGGAAGCTCTTGAGCAATTCAAATGATCATAACTTTTCACTAGGATGTCCGATTCAGGCACATAATATATCGAGACGCTCGAAATTGAACAACGGAAGCTCTCGAGAAATTCAAATGGTCATAACTTTTAACTCGGATGTCCGATTCAGGCGCATAATATATCGAGACGTTCAAAATTGGACAATGGAAGCTCTTGAGCAATTCAAATGGTCATAACTTTTCACTTGGATGTCCGATTCAGGCACATAATATATCGAGACGTTCGAAATTGAACAATGGAAGCTCTTGAGCAATTCAAATGATCATAACTTTTCACTTGGATGTCCGATTCAGGCACATAATATATCGAGACGCTCGAAATTGAACAACGGAAGCTCTCGAGAAATTCAAATGGTCATAACTTTTTCACTCGGAGGTCAGATTCAGGCGCATAATATATCGAGACGTTCAAAATTTGAACATGAAAGCTCTTGAGAAATTCAAATGGTCATAACTTTTCACTCGGGAGGTCCGATTCTGCGCATAATATATCGAGACGTTCGAAATTGAACAATGGAAGCTCTTGAGCAATTCAAATGATCATAACTTTTCACTTGGATGTCCGATTCTGGCACATAATATATCGAGACGCTCGAAATTGAACAATGGAAGCTCTTGAGCAATTCAAATGATCATAACATTTCACTAGGATGTCCGATTCAGGCACATAATATATCGAGACGCTCGAAATTGAACCACGAAAGCTCTCGAGAAATTCAAATGGTCCTAACTTATAACTCGGATGTCCGATTCAGGCACATAATATATTGAGAGGTTCGAAATTGAACAATGGAAGCTCTTGAGCAATTCAAATGGTCATAACTGTTCACTCGGATGTCCGATTCAGGCGCATAATATATCGAGACGTTCGAAATTGAACAATGGAAGCTCTTGAGCAATTCAAATGATCATAACTTTTAACTAGGATGTCTGATTCATGCGCATAACATATCGAGACGTTCGAAATTGAACAATGGAAGCTCTTGAGCAATTCAAATGATCATAACTTTTCACTAGGATGTCCGATTCTGGCACATAATATATCGAGACGCTCAAAATTGAACAATGGAAGCTCTTGAGCAATTCAAATGGTCATAACTTTTCACTCGGAGGTCCGATTCATGCGCATAATATATCGAGACGTTCGAAATTGAACAACGGAAGCTCTTGAGCAATGTAAATGATCATAACTTTTCACTTGGATGTCCGATTCTGGCAAATAATATATCGAGAAGTTTGAAATTGAACAATGGAAGCTCTTGAGCAATTCAAATGATCATAACTTTTCACTAGGATGTCCGATTCAGGCACATAATATATTGAGACGCTCAAAATTGAACAACTGAAGCTCTCAAGAAATTCAAATGGTCTTAACTTTTCACTCGGTTGTCCGATTCAGGCGCATAATATATCGAGACGCTCGAAATTGAACTACGGAAGCTGTCGAGAAATTCAAATGGTCATAACATTTAACTCGGATGTTCGATTCAGGCGCATAATATATCGAGACGTTCAAAATGGGGCAATGGAAGCTCTTGAGCAATTCAAATGATCATAACTTTTAACTAGGATGTCCGATTCATGCGCATAATATATCGAGACGTTCGAAATTGAACAATGGAAGCTCTTGAGCAATTCAAATGATCATAACTTTTCACTAGAATGTCCGATTCAGGCACATAATATATCGAGACGCTCGAAATTGAACAAAGGAAGCTCTCGAGAAATTCAAATGGTCATAACTTTTCACTCGGAGGTCCGATTCAGGCGCATAATATATCGAGACGCTTGAAATTGAATAACAGAAGCTGTCGAGAAATTCAAATGGTGATAACTTTTCACTCGGAGGTCCGATTTAGGCGCATAATATATCGAGATTTCAAAATTGAACAATGGAAGGTCTTGCGCAATTCAAATGATCATACCTTTTCACTAGGATGTCCGATTCAGGCACATAATATATCGAGACGCTCGAAATTGAACAACGGAAGCCCTCGAGAATTTCAAATGATCATAACTTTGAACTCGGATATCCGATTCAGGCGCATAATATATCGAGAAGTTCCAAATTGAACAATGGAAGCTATCGAGAAATTCAAAAGGTCATAACTTTGAACTCGGATGTCCGATTCAGGCGCATAATATATCGAGAAGTTCGAAATTGAACAATGGAAGCTTTTGAGCAATTCAAATGATCATAACTTTTAACTCGGATGTCCGATTCAGGCGCATAATATATCGAGACATTCGAAATTGAACAATGGAAGCTCTTGAGCAATTCAAATGATCATAACTTTTCACTAGGATGTCCGATTCAGAACACAATATATCGAGACGCTCGAAATTGAACAATGGAAGCTGTCAAGAAATTCAAATGATCATAACTTTTCACACGGAGGTCAGATTCAGGCGCATAATATATTGAGACGCTTGAAATTGAACAACGGAAGCTCTCGAGAAATTCAAATGGTCATAACTTTTAACTCGGATATCCGATTCAGGCGCATAATATATCGAAATGTTCCAAATTGAACAATGGAAGCTCTCGAGAAATTCAAATGGTCATAACTTTTCACTCGGAGGTCCCATTCAGCTGCATCATATATCGAGATGCTCGAAATTGAACAACGGAAGCTCTCGAGAAATTCAAATGGTCTTAACTTTTAACATGGAGGTCCGATTCAGGTGCATAATATATCGAGACGTTCGAAATTCAACAATGGAAGCTCTTGAGCAATTCAAATGATCATAACTTTTCACTAGGATTTCCGATTCAGGCACATAATATATCGAGACGCTCGAAATTGAACAACGGAAGCTCTCGAGAAATTCAAATGGTCATAACTTTTAACTCGGATGTCCGATTCAGGCGCATAATATATCGAGACGTTCAAAATTGGACAATGGAAGCTCTTGAGCAATTCAAATAGTCATAACTTTTCACTCGGATGTCCGATTCATGAGCATAATATATCGAGACGTTCGAAATTGAACAACGGAAGCTCTTGAGCAATTTAAATGATCATAACTTTTCACTCGGATGTCCGATTCTGGCAAATAATATATCGAGAAGTTTGAAATTGAACAATGGAAGCTCTTGAGCAATTCAAATGATCATAACTTTTCACTAGGATGTCCGATTCAGGCACATAATATATTGAGACGCTCGAAATTGAATAACTGAAGCTCTCGAGAAATTCAAATGGTCATAACTTTTCACTCGGAGGTCCGATTCAGGCGCATAATATATCGAGACGCTCGAAATTGAACAATGGAAGCTCTCGAGAAATTCAAATGGTCATAACTTTTCACTCGGAGGTCCCATTCAGCTGCATCATATATCGAGATGCTCGAAAATGAACAATGGAAGCTGTAGAGAAATTCAAATGGTCTTAACTTTTCACTCGGAGGTCCGATTCAGGCTCATCATATATCGAGACGCTCGAAATTGAACAACGGAAGCTGTCGAGAAATTCAAATGGTCATAACTTTTAACTCGGATGTCTGATTCAGGCGCATAATATATCGAGACGTTCAAAATTGAATAATGGAAGCTCTTGAGCAATTCAAATAGTCATAACTTTTCACTCGGATGTCCTATTCAGGCGCATAATATATCGAGACGTTCGAAATTCAACAATGGAAGCTCTTGAGCAATTCAAATGATCATAACTTTTCACTAGGATGTCCGATTCAGGCACATAATATATCGAGACGCTCGAAATTGAACAACGGAAGCTCTCGAGAAATTCAAATGGTCATAACTTTTAACTCGGATGTCCGATTCAGGCGCATAATATATCGAGACGTTCAAAATTGGACAATGGAAGCTCTTGAGCAATTCAAATGGTCATAACTTTTCACTCGGATGTCCGATTCATGAGCATAATATATCGAGACGTTCGAAATTGAATAACGGAAGCTCTTGAGCTATTTAAATGATCATAACTTTTCACTTGGATGTCCGATTCTGGCAAATAATATATCGAGAAGTTTGAAATTGAACAATGGAAGCTCTTGAGCAATTCAAATGATCATAACTTTTCACTAGGATGTCCGATTCAAACACAATATATCGAGACGCTCGAAATTGAACAATGGAAGCTGTCAAGAAATTCAAATGATCATAACTTTTCACACGGAGGTCAGATTCAGGCGCATAATATATTGAGACGCTTGAAATTGAACAACGGAAGCTCTCGAGAAATTCAAATGGTCATAACTTTTAACTCGGATATCCGATTCAGGCGCATAATATATCGAAATGTTCCAAATTGAACAATGGAAGCTCTCGAGAAATTCAACCACTCATAACTTTTCACTCGGAGGTCCCATTCAGCTGCATCATATATCGAGATGCTCGAAATTGAACAACGGAAGCTCTCGAGAAATTCAAATGGTCTTAACTTTTAACATGGAGGTCCGATTCAGGTGCATAATATATCGAGACGTTCGAAATTCAACAATGGAAGCTCTTGAGCAATTCAAATGATCATAACTTTTCACTAGGATTTCCGATTCAGGCACATAATATATCGAGACGCTCGAAATTGAACAACGGAAGCTCTCGAGAAATTCAAATGGTCATAACTTTTAACTCGGATGTCCGATTCAGGCGCATAATATATCGAGACATTCGAAATTGAACAATGGAAGCTCTTGAGCAATTCAAATGATCATAACTTTTCACTAGGATGTCCGATTCAAACACAATATATCGAGACGCTCGAAATTGAACAACGGAAGCTGTCAAGAAATTCAAATGATCATAACTTTTCACTCGGATGTCCGATTCAGGCGCATAATATATCGAGACGTTCGAAATTGAACAATGGCTGCTCTCGAGCAATTCAAATGGTCATAACTTTTCACTAGGATGTCCGATTCAGGCACATAATACATCGAGACGCTCGAAATTGAACAACGGAAGCTCTCGAGAAATTCAAATGGTCATAACTTTTCACTTGGAAGTCCGATTCAGGCGCATAATATATCGAGACGCTCGAAATTGAACAACGGAAGCTGTCGAGAAATTCAAATGGTCATCACTTTTCACACGGAGGTCAGATTCAGGCGCATAATATATCGAGACACTCGAAATTCAACAACAGAAGCAGTCGAGAAATTCAAATGGTCATAACTTTTAACTCGGATGTCCGATTCAGGCACATAAGATATCGAGATGTTCGAAATTCAACAATGGAAGCTCTAGAGTAATTCAAATGATCATAACTTTTCACTAGGATGTCCGATTCAGGCACATAATATATCGAGACGCTCGACATTGAACAACGGAAGCTGTCGAAAAATTCAAATAGTCATAATTTTTCACTCGGAGGTCCGATTCAGGCAAAAATATATCGCGACGCTCGAAATAGAACAACGGAAGCTGTCGACAAATTCAAATGGTCATAACTTTTAACTCGGATGTCCGATTCAGGCGCATAATATATCGAGACGTTCGAAATTGAACAATGGAAGATCTTCAGCAATTTAAATGGTCATAACTTTTCACTCGGATGTCCGATTCAGGCGCATAATATATCGAGACGTTCGAAATTCAACAATGGAAGCTCTTGAGAAATTCAAATGATCATAACTTTTCACTTGGATGTCCGATTCAGGCACATAATATATCGAGACGCTCGAAATTGAACAACCGAAGCTTTCAAGAAATTCAAATGGTCATAAATTTTCGCTCGGAGGTCCGATTCAGGCCCATAATATATCGAGACGCTCGAAATTGAACAACGGAAGCTCTTGAGCAATTCAAATGGTCATAACTTTTCACTCGGATGTCCGATTCAGGCGCATAATATATCGAGACGTTCGAAATTAAACAATGGAAGCTCTTGAGCAATTCCAATGATCATAACTTTTCTCTAGGATGTCCGATTCAGGCGCATAATATATCGAGACGTTCGAAATTGAACAATGGAAGATCTTGAGCAATTTAAATGATCATAACTTTTCACTCGGATGTCCGATTCAGGCGCATAATATATCGAGACGATCGAAATTCAACAATGGAAGCTCTTGAGCAATTCAAATGATCATAACTTTTCACTAGGATGTCCGATTCAGGCGCATAATATATCGAGACGCTCGAAATCTATTAACGGAAGCAGTCGAGAAATTCAAATGGTCATAACTTTTCACTTGGAAGTCCGATTCAGGCGCATAATATATCGAGACGTTCAAAATTGGACAATGGAAGCTTTTGAGCAATTCAAATGGTCAAAGCTTTTCACTCGGATGTCCGATTCAGGCGCATAAGATATCGAGATGTTCGAAATTGAAAAATGGAATCTTTTGAGCAATTCAAATGGTAAAAGCTTTTCACTCGGATGTCCGATTCAGGCGCATAATATATCGAGACGTTCGAAATTGAACAATGGAATCTTTTGAGCAATTCAAATGGTCAAAGCTTTTCACTCGGATGTCCGATTCAGGCGCATAATATATCGAGACGTTCGAAATTGAACAATGGAAGCTCTTGAGCAATTCAAAT
>NW_024464717.1:106914-107739 GCF_000004515.6 Glycine max
TCTTGAGCAATTCAAATGGTCAAACCTTTTCACTCGGATGTCCGAATCAGGCGCATAATATATCGAGACGTTCGAAATTGAACAATGGAAGCTCTTGAGCAATTCAAATGGTCATAACTTTTCACTAGGATGTCCGATTCAGGCACATAATATATCGAGACGCTCGAAATTGATCAACCGAAGCTTTCGAGAAATTCAAATGGTCATAATTTTTCACTCGGAAGTTCGATTCAGGCGCATAATATATCGAGACGCTCGAAATTGAACAATGGAAGCTCTCGAGAAATTCAAATGGTCATAATTTTTCACTCGGAAGTCTGATTCAGGTGCATAATATATCGACACGCTCGAAATTGAACAACGGAAGCTCTCGAGAAATTCTAATGGTCATAATTTTTAACTCGGATGTCCGATTCAGGCGCATAATATATCGAGACGTTCGAAATTGAACAATGGAAGCTCTTGAGCAATTCAAATGGTCATAACTTTTCACTCGGAGGTCCGATTCAGGAGCATAATATATCGAGACGTTCGAAATTGAACAATGGAAGTTCCTGAGCAATTCAAATGGTCATAAGTTTTCACTCGGATGTCCGACTCAGGCGCATAATATATCGAGACGTTCGAAATTGAACAATGGAAGCTCTTGAGCAATTCAAATGGTCATAACTTTTCACTCGGAGGTCCGATTCAGGCGCATAATATATCGAGACGTTCGAAATTGAACAATGGAAGCTCTTGAGCAATTCAAATGGTCAAAGCTTTTCACTCGGATGTCCGATTCAGGCGCATAATATATCGAGACGTTCGAAATGAACAATGATC
>NW_024464717.1:113550-114598 GCF_000004515.6 Glycine max
TCGAAGGTCCGATTGAGGCCCATCACATGGCTGTTCCGCTCGAAATTGAACAATGGAAGCTCTTGACCAATTCAAATGGTCTTAACATTTCAGTCGGAGATCCGATTCAGGTGCATAATATATCGAGACGCTAGAAATTGAACAACGGAAGCTCTCGAGAAATTCAAATGGTCATTACTTTTCACACGGAGGTCATATTAAACAGCATAATATATCGAGACACAAGAAATTGAACAACGGAAGCTCTCGAGAAATTAAAATGGTCATAACTTTTCACACGGAGGTCATATTCAAGCGCATAATATATCGAGACGCAAGAAATTGAACAACGGAAGCTCTCGAGAAATTCAAATGGTCATTACTTTTCACACGGCGGTCATATTCAACCGCATAATATATCAAGACGCTTGAAATTGAACAACGGAAGCTCTCGAGAAATTAAAATGGTCATTACTTTTCAATCGGAGGTACGATTCTGTCGCATCACATATAGAGACGCTCAAAATTGAACAACGGAAGTTCTCGAGAAATTCAAATGGTCATAACTTTTCACTCGGAGCTCCGATTCTGGCGCATCACATATAGAGACGCTCGAAATTGAACAACGGAAGCTGTCGAGAAATTCAAATTGTCATAACATTTCACACGGAGGTCATATTCAACCGCATAATATATCGAGACGCTCGAAATTGATCAACGGAAGCTCTTGAGCAATTCAAATGGTCTTAACATTTCACTCGGAGATCCGATTCAGGCGCATAATATATCGAGACGCTCGAAATTGAACAACAGAAGCTCTCGAGAAATTCAAATGGTCATAACTTTTCACACGGAGGTCATATTCAAGCGCATAATATATAGAGACGCTCGAAATTGAGCAACGGAAGCTCTCGAGAAATTTCAAATGGTCATAAAATTGTCACACGGAGGTCCGATTCAGGCACACAATATATCGGGACGCTCGAAATTGAACAACGGAAGCTCTTGAGAAATTCAAATGATCATATCTTTTATCTCGGAGGTGCGATTCAGGCGCAAAATATATCGA
>NW_024464717.1:116650-117449 GCF_000004515.6 Glycine max
AAGGCTTTTGGACTAAGGCCTCCCGGGCGTTGTCACATCGAGACGGTCAACATAAACAATGGCAGCTCTTGAGCAATTCAAATGGTCATAACTTTTCACTCGGAGGTCCGATTCAGGCGCATAAGATATCGAGATGCTCGAAATTGAACAACGGAAGCTCTCGAGAAATTCAAATGGTCATAAGTTTTCACACGGAGGTCAGATTCAGGCACATAAGATATCGACATGCTCGAAATTGAACAACAGAAGCTCTCGAGAAATTCAAATGGTCATAACTTTTCACACGGAGGTTAGATTCAGGCACATAATATATTGAGATGCTCGAAATTGAACAACGGAAGCTCTCGAGAAATTAAAATGGTCATAACTTTTGTCTCGGAGGTCTGATTCAGGCGCATCATACATCGAGATGCTCGAACATGAACAATGGAAGCTCTTGAGTTATTCAAATGGTCATAACTTTTCACTCGGAGGTCTGATTCAGGCGCATAAGATATCGAGATGCTCGAAATTGAACAATGGAAGCTCTTGAGTTATTCAAATGGTCATAACTTTTCACTCGTAGGTCCGATTCAGGCGCATAAGATATCGAGACGCTCGAAATTGAACAACGGAAGCTCGCGAGAAATTCAATGGTCATAAACTTTCACATGGAGGTCCAACTCGGCGCATAATATATCGAGACGGTCGAAAATTGAACAATGGCAGCTCTTGAGCAATTCAAATGGTCATAACTTTTCACTCGGAGGTCCAATTCAGGCGCATAATATATCGAGATGCTCGAAATTGAACAACGGAA
>NW_024464717.1:117753-119696 GCF_000004515.6 Glycine max
TTTTCACTCGGAGGTCTGATTCAGGCGCATAAGATATCGAGACGCTCGAAATTGAACAACGGAAGCTGTCGAGAAGTTCAAATGGTCATAACTTTTCACTCGGAGGTCCGATTCAGGCGCATTATAAATCGAGACGCTCAAAATTGAACAATGGAAGCTCTTGAGCAATTCAAATGGTCACAACCTTACACTCGGAGGTCCGATTCAGGCACATAATATATCGAGACGCTCGAAATTGAACAATGGAAGCTCTTGAGTTATTTAAATGGTCATAACTTTTCACTCCGAGTTCCGATTCAGGCGCATAAGATATCGAGATGCTCGAAATTGAACAACGGAAGCTCTCGAGAAAGTCAAATGGTCATAACTTTTCACACGGAGGTCAGATTCAGGCACATAAGATATCGAGACGCTCGAAATTGAACAATGGAAGCTCTTGAGTTATTCAAATGGTCATAACTTTTCACTCGGAGGTCTGATTCAGGCGAATAAGATATCGAGAAGCTCGAAATTGAACAATGGAAGCTCTTGAGTTATTCAAATGGTCATAACTTTTCACTCGAAGGTCTGATTCAGGCGCATAACATATCGAGACGCTCGAAATTGAACAATGGAAGCTCTCGAGAAATTCAAATGGTCATAAGTTTTCACACGGAGGTCAGATTCAGGCGCATAATATATCAAGACACTCGAAATTGAACAACGGAAGCTCTCGAGAAATTCAAATGGTCATAACTTTTCACACGGAGGTTAGATTCAGGTGCATAATATATCGAGACGCACAAAATTGAACAACGGAAGCTCTCGAGAATTCCAAATGGTCATAACTTTTAACTCGGAGGTCCGATTCCGGCGCATAATATATCGAGACGCTCGAAATTGAACAATGGAAGCTCTTGAGCAATTCAAATGGACATATCTTTTCACTCGGAGGTCCGATTCAGGCCCATAATATATCGAGACGCTCGAAATTGAACAATGGAAGCTCTTGACCAATTCAAATGGTCTTAACATTTCACTCGGAGGTTCGATTCAGGCCCAAAATATATCGAGACGCTCGAAATTGAACAATGGAAGCTCTTGACCAATTCAAATAGTCTTAACATTTCACTCGGAGATCCGATTCAGGTGCATAATATATCGAGACGCTAGAAATTGAACAACGGAAGCTCTCGAGAAATTAAAATGGTCATAACTTTTCACACGGAGGTCATATTCAAGCGCATAATATATCGAGACGCTAGAAATTGAACAACAGAAGCTCTCGAGAAATTCAAATGGTCATTACTTTTAACACGGAGGTCATATTCACCCGCATAATATATCGAGACGCTAGAAATTGATCAACGGAAGCTCTTGACCAATTCAAATGGTCTTAACATTTCACTCGGAGATCCGATTAAGGTGCATAATATATCGAGACGCTAGAAATTGAACAACGGAAGCTCTCGAGAAATTAAAATGGTCATAACTTTTCACACGGAGGTCATATTCAAGCGCATAATATATCGAGACGCTAGAAATTGAACAACGGAAGCTCTCGAGAAATTCAAATGGTCATTACTTTTAACACGGAGGTCATATTCAACCGCATAATATATCGAGACGCTAGAAATTGATCAACGGAAGCTCTTGACCAATTCAAATGGTCTTAACATTTCACTCGGAGATCCGATTCAGGTGCATAATATATCGAGACGCTTGAAATTGAACAACAAAAGCTCTCGAGAAATTCAAATGGTCATAACTTTTCACACGGAGGTCATATTCAAGCGCATAATATATAGAGACGCTCGAAATTGAGCAACGGAAGCTCTCGAGAAATTCAAATGTTCATTACTTTTTACTCGGAGGTCCGATTCAGGCACACAATATATCGGGACGCTCGAAATTGAACAACGGAAGCTCTTGAGAAATTCAAATGATCATATCTTTAACTCGGA
>NW_024464717.1:120651-122279 GCF_000004515.6 Glycine max
AGAAATTGAACAACGGAAGCTCTCGAGAAATCAAATGGTCATTACTTTTAACACGGAGGTCATATTCAACCGCATAATATATCGAGACGCTAGAAATTGAACAACGGAAGCGCTTGTCCAATACAAATGGTCTTAACATTTCACTCGGAGATCCGCTCAGGTGCATAATATATCGAGACGCTTGAAATTGAACAACAAAAGCACTCGAGAAATTCAAATGGTCACAACTTTTCACACGGAGGTCATATTCAAGCGCATAATATATTGAGACGCTCGAAATTGAACAACGGATGCTCTCGAGAAATTCAAATGGTCATTACTTTTAACACGGAGGTCATATTCAACCACATAATATATCGAGACGCTCGAAATTGAGCAACGGAAGCTCTCGAGAAATTCAAATGTTCATTACTTTTTACTCGGAGGTCCGATTCAGGCGCACAATATATCGGGACGCTCGAAATTAAACAACGGAAGCTCTTGAGAAATTCAAATGATCATATCTTTTAACTCGGAGGTTCGATTCAAGCGCAAAATATATCGAGACGCACAAAATTTAACAATGGAAGCTCTCGAGAATTCCAAATGGTCATAACTTTTAACTCGGAGGTATGTTTCAGGCGCATAATATATCAAGACGCTCGAAATTGAAAAATGAAAGCTCTGAGCAAATTCAAATGGACATAACTTTTTTAGTCGAAGGTCCAATTGAGGCCCATAATATTCGAGACGCTCGAAATTGAACAATGGAAGCTCTTGACCAATTCAAATCGTCTTAACATTTCACTCGGAGATCCGATTCTGGTGCATAATATATTGAGACGCTAGAAATTGAACAACGGAAGCTCTCGAGAAATTCAAATGGTAATTACTTTTCAATCGGAGGTACGATTCTGTCGCATCACATATAGAGACGCTCAAAATTGAACAACGGAAGTTCTCGAGAAATTCAAATGGTCATAACTTTTCACTCGGAGCTCCGATTCTGGCGCATCACATATAGAGACGCTCGAAATTGAACAACGGAAGCTGTCGAGAAATTCAAATGGTCATAACTTTTCACACGGAGGTCATATTCAACCGCATAATATATCGAGACGCTAGAAATTGAACAACGGAAGCTCTCGAGAAATTCAAATCGTCATTACTTTTCAATCGGAGGTACGATTCTGTCTTATCACATATAGAGATGCTCAAAATTGAACAACGGAAGTTCTCGGGAAATTCAAATGGTCATAACTTTTCACTCGGAGGTCCGATTCTGGCGCATCACATATAGAGACGCTCGAAATTGAACAACGGAAGCTGTCGAGAAATTCAAATGGTCATAACTTTTCACACGGAGGTCATATTCAACCGCATAATATATCGAGACGCTAGAAATTGAACAACGGAAGCTCTCGAGAAATTAAAATGGTCATAACTTTTCACACGGAGGTCATATTCAAGCTCATAATATATCGAGACACAAGAAATTGAACAACGGAAGCTCTCGAGAAATTCATATGGTCATTACTTTTAACACGGAGGTCATATTCAAGCGCATAATATATCGAGACGCTCGAAATTGAACAACGGAAGCTCTCGTCCAATACAAATGGTCTTAACATTTCACTCGGAGATCCGCT
>NW_024464717.1:122396-123200 GCF_000004515.6 Glycine max
CGAAATTGAACAACGGATGCTCTCGAGACATTCAAATGAGGTGGCTGTTTCTCGACCTCAACATTTTGATACGGGGAAGACCGCAATTAGAAGTTCATCACGTAAGCAAACCGTACATTACGTCCAATAACGCAGTTCAGGATCAACCGATTAAGATAAGGAATGGCTCATATGTGAACAAGAGCCTCCCTTCAGAAAATCAATGGGACATTACTTTTAACACGGAGGTCATATTCAACCACATAATATATCGAGACGCTCGAAATTGAGCAACGGAAGCTCTCGAGAAATTCAAATGTTCATTACTTTTTACTCGGAGGTCCGATTCAGGCACACAATATATCGGGACGCTCGAAATTAAACAACGGAAGCTCTTGAGAAATTCAAATGATCATATCTTTTAACTCGGAGGTTCGATTCAAGCGCAAAATATATCGAGACGCACAAAATTTAACAATGGAAGCTCTCGAGAATTCCAAATGGTCATAACTTTTAACTCGGAGGTATGTTTCAGGCGCATAATATATCAAGACGCTCGAAATTGAAAAATGGAAGCTCTTGAGAAATTCAAATGGACATAACTTTTTTAGTCGAAGGTTCGATTGAGGCCCATAATATATCGAGACGCTCGAAATTGAACAATGGAAGCTCTTGACCAATTCAAACGGTCTTAGACTTTCACTCGGAGATCCGATTCTGGTGCATAATATATCGAGACGCTAGAAATTGAACAACGTAAGCTCTCGAGGAATTCAAATGGTCATACTTTTCAATTAGACCTACATGCTGTCGCATCACATATAG
>NW_024464717.1:123381-124814 GCF_000004515.6 Glycine max
ATCGGGACGCTCGAAATTGAACAAACGGAAGCTCTTGAAGAAATTTCAAAATGATCATATCTTTTTACCTCGGAGGTCCGATTCCAGCGCAAAATATATCGAGACGCACAAAATTTAACAACGGAAGCTCTCGAGAATTCCAAATGGTCGTAAACTTTTAACTCGGAGGTCCGATTCAGGCGCATATTATATCAAGACGCTCGAAATTGAAAAATGAAAGCTCTTGAGCAATTCAAATGGACATAACTTTTTTACTCGAAGGTCCAATTGAGGCCCATAATATTTCGAGACGCTCGAAATTGAACAATGGAAGCTCTTGACCAATTCAAATCGTCTTAACATTTCACTCGGAGATCCGATTCTGGTGCATAATATATTGAGACGCTAGAAATTGAACAACGGAAGCTCTCGAGAAATTCAAATGGTAATTACTTTTCAATCGGAGGTACGATTCTGTCGCATCACATATAGAGACGCTCAAAATTGAACAACGGAAGTTCTCGAGAAATTCAAATGGTCATAACTTTTCACTCGGAGCTCCGATTCTGGCGCATCACATATAGAGACGCTCGAAATTGAACAACGGAAGCTGTCGAGAAATTCAAATGGTCATAACTTTTCACACGGAGGTCATATTCAACCGCATAATATATCGAGACGCTAGAAATTGAACAACGGAAGCTCTCGAGAAATTCAAATCGTCATTACTTTTCAATCGGAGGTACGATTCTGTCTTATCACATATAGAGATGCTCAAAATTGAACAACGGAAGTTCTCGGGAAATTCAAATGGTCATAACTTTTCACTCGGAGGTCCGATTCTGGCGCATCACATATAGAGACGCTCGAAATTGAACAACGGAAGCTGTCGAGAAATTCAAATGGTCATAACTTTTCACACGGAGGTCATATTCAACCGCATAATATATCGAGACGCTAGAAATTGAACAACGGAAGCTCTCGAGAAATTAAAATGGTCATAACTTTTCACACGGAGGTCATATTCAAGCGCATAATATATCGAGACGCAAGAAATTGAACAACGAAAGCTCTCGAGAAATTCAAATGGTCATTACTTTTCACACGGAGGTCATATTCAAGCGCATAATATATCGAGACGCTAGAAATTGAACAACGGAAGCTCTCGAGAAATTCTAATGGTCATTACTTTTCACACGGCGGTCATATTCAACCGCCTAATATATCGAGACGCTAGAAATTGAACAACGGAAGCTCTCGAGAAATTCAAATGGTCATTACTTTTCAATCGGAGGTACGATTCTGTCTTATCACATATAGAGATGCTCAAAATTGAACAACGGAAGGTCTCGAGAAATTCAAATGGTCATAACTTTTCACTCGGAGGTCCGATTCTGGCGCATCACATATAGAGACGCTCGAAATTGAACAACGGAAGCCGTCGAGAAATTCAA
>NW_024464717.1:135251-136577 GCF_000004515.6 Glycine max
ACGCGCCCGTGCTGTTATTTAGAACGAGATCATAATTTTTCACTCGGAGGTCCGATTCAGGCGCATAATATATCGAGACGCTTGAAATAGAACAACGGAAGCTGTCGAGAAATTCAAATGGTCATAACTTTTCACTCGGAGGTCCGATTCAGGCACATAATATATCGAGACGCTTGAAATTGAACAATGGAAGCTCTCGAGAAATTAAAATGGTCATAACTTTTCACTCGGAGGTCCGATTCAGGCACATAATATATCGAGACGCTTGAAATTGAACAATGGAAGCTCTCGAGAAATTCAAATGGTCATAACTTTTCACTCAGAGGTCCGAATCAGGCGCATAATATATCGAGACGCTCGAAATTGAACAACGGAAGCTCTCGAGAAATTCAAATGGTCATAACTTTTCACTCGGACGTCCAATTTAGGCGCATAATATATCGAGACGCTCGAAATTCAAAAATGGAAGCTCTTGAGCAATTCAAATGGTCATAACTTTTCACTCGGACGTCCGATTCAGGTGCATAATATATCGAGACGCTTGAAATTGAACAACAAAAGCTCTCGAGAAATTTAAATGGTCTTAACTTTTCACACAGAGATCATATTCAAGCGCATAATATATCGAGATGCAAGAAATTGAACAACGGAAGCTCTCGAGAAATTCAAATGGTCATTACTTTTCACACGGAGGTCATATTCAACCGCATAATATATCGAGACGCTCGAAATTGAACAACGGAAGCTCTCGAGAAATTCAAATGGTCATTAGTTTTCAATCGGAGGTACGATTCTGTCGCATCACATATTGAGACGCTCAAAATTGAACAACCGAAGTTCTCGAGAAATTCAAATGGTCATAACTTTTCACTCGGAGGTCCGATTCTGGTGCATCACATATAGAGACGCTCGAAATTGAACAACGGAAACTGTCGAGAAATTCAAATGGTCATAACTTTTCACACGGAGGTCATATTCAACCGCATAATATATCGAGACGCTAGAAATTGAACAACAGAAGCTCTCGAGAAATTAAAATGGTCATAACTTTTCACACGGAATTCATATTCAAGCGCATAATATATCGAGACGAGAGAAATTGAACAACGGAAGCTCTCGAGAAATTCAAATGGTCATTACTTTTCACACGGAGGTCATATTCAAGCTCATAATATATCGAGACGCTCGAAATTGATCAACGGATGCTCTCGAGAAATTCAAATGGTCATTACTTTTCAATCGGAGGTACGATTCTTTCGCATCACATATAGAGACGCTCAAAATTGAACAACGGAAGTTCTCGAGAAATTCAAATGGTCATAACTT
>NW_024464717.1:136716-138081 GCF_000004515.6 Glycine max
AATTTAACGATAGAAGTTCTCGAGAAATTCAAATGGTCATATCTTTTAACTCGGAGGTCCGATTCAAGCGCATAATATATCGAGACGCACAAAATTTAACGACGAAAGCTCTCGAGAATTCCAAATGGTCCGATTCAGGCGCATAATATATCAAGATGCTCGAAATTGAAAAATGGAAGCTCTTGAGCAATTCAAATGGACATAACTTTTTTACTCGAAGGTCCGATTGAGGCCCATAATATATCGAGACGCTCGAAATTGAACAATGGAAGCTCTTGACCAATTCAAATGGTCTTAACATTTCACTCGGAGATCCGATTCAGGTGCATAATATATCGAGACGCTTGAAATTGAACAACAAAAGCTCTTGAGAAATTCAAATGATCATAACTTTTAACACGGAGGTCATATTCAAGCGCATAATATATTGAGACGCTCGAAATGGAGCAACGGAAGCTCTCGAGAAATTCAAATGGTCATTACTTTTTACTCGGAGGTCCGATTCAGGCACACAATATATCGGGAAGCTCGAAATTGAACAACGGAAGCTCTTGAGAAATTCAAATAATCATATCTTTTAACTCGGAGGTCCGATTCAAGAGCAAAATATATCGAGACGCACAAAATTTAACAACGGAAGCTCTCGAGAAATTCAAATGGTCATTACTTTTCAATCGGAGGTACGATTCTGTCGCATCACATATAGAGATTGTCGAAATTGAACAAGGGAAGTTCTCGAGAAATTCAAATGGTCATAACTTTTCACTCAGAGGTCCGATTCTGGCACATCACATATAGAGACGCTCGAAATTGAACAACAGAAGCTGTTGAGAAATTCAAATGGTCATAACTTTTCACAAGGAGGTCATATTCAAGCGAATAATATATCGAGACGCTAGAAATTGAACAACGGAAGCTCTAAAGAAATTCAAATGGTCATTACTTTTCAATTGGAGGTATGATTCTGTCGCATCACAGATAGAGATGCTCGAAATTGTTCAACGTAAGCTCTCGAGAAATTCAAATGATCATTACTTTTCACTCGGAGGTCCGATTCTATCGCATCACATATAGAGATGCTCGAAATTGAACAATGGAAGCTCTTGAGCAATTCAAATGGACATAACTTTTTTACTCGAAGGTCCGATTGAGGCCCACAATATATCGAGACGCTCGAAATTGAACAATGGAAGCTCTTGACCAATTCAAATGGTCTTAACATTTCACTCGGAGATCCGATTTAGGTGCATAATATATCGAGACGCTAGAAATTGAACAACGGAAGCTCTCGAGAAATTCAAATGGTCATGACTTTTCACACAGAGGTCATATTCAAGCGCATAATATATCGAGATGCTAGAAATT
>NW_024464717.1:138404-141380 GCF_000004515.6 Glycine max
CGGATTTCAGATTCAGGTGCATAATATATCGAGATGCTAGAAATTGAACAATGGAATCTCTTGACCAATTCAAATGGTCTTAACTTTTCACTCGGAGGTCCGATTCAGGATCAAAATATATCGAGACGCTCGAAATTGAACAAAAGAAGCTCTCGAGAAATTCAAATGGTCATAACTTTTCACACGGATGTCATATTCAAGCGTATAATATATCGAGACGCTAGAAATTGAACAACAGAAGCTCTCGAGAAATTAAAATGGTACTTTTCACACGGAGGTCATATTCATGCGCATAATATATCGAGACACAAGAAATTGAACAACAGAACCTCTCGAGAAATTCAAATGGTCATTACTTTTCACACGGTGATTCAAGCGCATAATATATCGAGACGCTAGAAATTGAACAACGGAAGCTCTCGAGAAATTCGAATGGTCATTACTTTTCAATCAGAGGTACGATTATGTCGCATCACATATAGAGATGCTCAAAATTGAACAACGAAAGTTCCCGAGAAATTCAAATGGTCATAACTTTTCACTCAGAGGTCCGATTCTGGCGCATCACATATAGAGACTCTCGAAATTGATTAACGGAAGCTGTCCAGAAATTCAAATGGTCATAACTTTTCATACGGAGGTCAGATTCAGGCGTATAATATATCAAGACGTTCGAAACTGAACAACGGAAGCTCTTGAGCAATTCAAATGGTCATAACTTTTCACTTGGAGGTCCGATTCAGGCGCATAATATATCGAGACGCACAAAATTGAACAACAGAAGCTCTCGAGAATTCCAAATGGTCATAACTTTTAACTCGGAGGTCTGATTCAGGCGCATAATATATCGACACGCTCGAAACTGAATAACAAAACCTCTCGAGAAATTAAAATGGTCATTACTTTTAAAACGGAGGTCATATTCAACCGCATAATATATCGAGACGCAAGAAATTGAACAACGGAAGCTCTCGAGAAATTAAAATGGTCATAACTTTTCACACGGAGGTCATATTCAAGTGCATAATATATCGAGACGTTAGAAATTGAACAACGGATGCTCTCGAAAAATTCAAATGGTCATTACTTTTCACACGGAGGTCATATTAAAGCGCATAATATATCGAGACGCAAGAAATTGAACAACAAAACCTCTCCAGAAAATAAAATGGTCATTACTTTTCACACGGAGGTCATATTCAAGCTCATAGTATATCGAGACGCTAGAAATTGAACAACGGAAGCTCTCGAGAAATTAAAATGGTCATAACTTTTCACACTGAGGTCCGATTCAGGCTTATAATATATTGATACGCACAAAATTGAACAACGGAAGCTCTCGAGAATTTCAAATGGTCATAACTTTTAACTCGGAGGTCCGATTCAGGCGCAAAATATATCGAGACGCTCGAAATTGAACAATGGAAGCTCTTGAGCAATTCAAATGGCCATAACTTTTAACTCGGAGGTCATATTCAAGCACATAATATATTGAGACACTCGAAATTGAGCAACGGAAGCTCTCGAGAAATTCAAATGGTCATTAGTTTTTACTCGGAGGTCCGATTCAGGCACACAACATATCGAGACGCTAGAAATTGAACAACGGAAGCTCTTGAGAAATTAAAATGGTCATAATTTTTCACTCGGAGGTCCGATTCAGGCGCATAATATATCGAGACGCTCGAAATTGAACAATGGAAGCTCTTGAGCAATTCAAATGGCCATAACTTTTAACTCGGAGGTCCGATTCAGGCGCAAAATATATTGAGACACTCGAAATTTAACAATGGAAGCTCTTCACCAATTCAAATGGTCTTAACTTTTCACTCGGAGGTCCGATTAAGGCGCATAATATATCGAGACGCTCGAAATTGAACAAAAGAAGGTCTCGAGAAATTCAAATGGTCTTAACTTTTCACACGGATGTCATATTCAAGTGCATAATATATCGAGACTCTAGAAATTGAACAACGAAAGCTCTCGAGAAATTCAAATGGTCATTACTTTTCACACGGAGGTCATATTCAAGCGCATAATATATCGAGACGCAAGAAGTTGAACAACGGAAGCTCTCGAGAAATTAAAATGGTCATAACTTTTCACACGGAGGTCATATTCAAGTGCATAATATATCGAGACGCTGAAATTGAACAACGGAAGCTCTCGAGAAATTCAATGGTCATTACTTTTCACACAGAGGTCATATTCAACGGCCTATATATCGAGACGCTCGAAATTGAACAACGGAAACTCTCGAGAAATTCAATTGTCATTACGTTTCACTGCGGAAGGTACGAATTCCGGCGGCATCAAATATAGGAGACGCTCAAAATTGAACAACGGAAGTTCTCGAGAAATTCAAATGGTCATAACTTTTCACACGAAGGTCATATTCAAGCTCATAATATATCGAGACGCATGAAATTGAACAACGGAAGCTCTCGAGAAATTCAAATGGTCATTACTTTTAACACGGAGGTCATATTCAACCGCATAATATATCGAGACGCTAGAAATTGATCAACGGAAGCTCTTGACCAATTCAAATGGTCTTAACATTTCACTCGGAGATCCGATTCAGGTGCATAATATATCGAGACGCTTGAAATTGAACAACAAAAGCTCTCGAGAAATTCAAATGGTCATAACTTTTCACACGGAGGTCATATTCAAGCGCATAATATATAGAGACGCTCGAAATTGAGCAACGGAAGCTCTCGAGAAATTCAAATGTTCATTACTTTTTACTCGGAGGTCCGATTCAGGCACACAATATATCGGGACGCTCGAAATTGAACAACGGAAGCTCTTGAGAAATTCAAATGATCATATCTTTTAACTCGGAGGTTCGATTCAAGCGCAAAATATATCGAGACGCACAAAATTGAACAACGGAAGCTCTCGAGAATTCCAAATGGTCATAACTTTTAACTCGGAGGTATGTTTCAGGCGCATAATATATCAAGACACTCG
>NW_024464717.1:143263-144239 GCF_000004515.6 Glycine max
ACTTTTCAATCGGAGGTACGATTCTGTCTTATCACATATAGAGATGCTCAAAATTGAACAACGGAAGTTCTCGGGAAATTCAAATGGTCATAACTTTTCACTCGGAGGTCCGATTCTGGCGCATCACATATAGAGACGCTCGAAATTGAACAACGGAAGCTGTCGAGAAATTCAAATGGTCATAACTTTTCACACGGAGGTCATATTCAACCGCATAATATATCGAGACGCTAGAAATTGAACAACGGAAGCTCTCGAGAAATTAAAATGGTCATAACTTTTCACACGGAGGTCATATTCAAGCTCATAATATATCGAGACAAAAGAAATTGAACAACGGAAGCTCTCGAGAAATTCAAATGGTCATTACTTTTAACACGGAGGTCATATTCAACCGCATAATATATCGAGACGCTAGAAATTGAACAACGGAAGCTCTTGTCCAATACAAATGGTCTTAACATTTCACTCGGAGATCCGCTCAGGTGCATAATATATCGAGACGCTTGAAATTGAACAACAAAAGCACTCGAGAAATTCAAATGGTCACAACTTTTCACACGGAGGTCATATTCAAGCGCATAATATATTGAGACGCTCGAAATTGAACAACGGATGCTCTCGAGAAATTCAAATGATTTGGGTGTTTTTCAACCTCAACATTTTTTTATGGGGAAGACCACAATTAGAAGTTCAAAACGTAAGCAAACCTTATTTTCTTCCAATAAATCAATTTTGGATTAACTTATTAAGTTAAGGAATGGCAAATATGAAAATAAGAGCCTCCGTTCGTAAAATTTGTGAAACATTACTTTTAACACGGAGGTCATATTCAACCACATAATATATCGAGACGCTCGAAATTGAGCAACGGAAGCTCTCGAGAAATTCAAATGTTCATTACTTTTTACTCGGAGGTCCGATTCAGGCACACAATATATCGGGACGCTCGAAATTAAACAACGGAAGCTCTTGA
>NW_024464717.1:145561-147591 GCF_000004515.6 Glycine max
GTCCGATTCAGGTGCATAATATATCGAGACGTTCGAAATTGAACAATGGTAGCTCTCGAGAAATTCAAATGGTCAAAACTTTTCACTCGAAGGTCCCATTCAGGCTCATCATATATCGAGACCCTCGAAATTCAACAACGGAAGCTCTCGAGAAATTCACATGGTCATAAATTTTCACTCGGTGGTCCGATTCAGGCGCATAATATATCGAGACGCTCGAAATTGAACTACGGAAGCTGTCGAGAAATTCAAATGGTTATAACTTTTCACACGGAGGTCAGATTCAGGCGCATAATATATTGAGACGCTCGAAATTGAACAACGGAAGCTGTCGAGAAATTCAAATGGTCATAACTTTTAACTCGGATGTCCGATTCAGGCGCATAAGATATCGAGATGTTCGAAATTGAACAATGGAAGCTTTTGAGCAATTCAAATGGTCATAGCTTTTCACTCGGATGTCCGATTCAGGCGCATAATATATCGAGACGTTCGAAATTGAACAATGGAAGCTCTTGAGCAATTCAAATGATCATAACTTTTCACTAGGATGTTCGATTCAGGCACATAATATATCGAGACGCTCGAAATTGAACAACGGAAGCTCTCGAGAAATTCAAATGGTCATAACTTTTCACACGGAGGTCAGATTCAGGCGCACAATATATCGAGACGTTCGAAATTGAACAATGGAAGCTCTTCAGCAATTTAAATGGTCATAACTTTTCACTCGGATGTCCGATTCAGGCGCATAATATATCGAGACCCTCGAAATTGAACAATGGAAGCTCTTGAAAAATTCAAATGGTCATAACTTTTCACTCGGAGGTCCGATTCAGGCACATAATATATCGAGACGCTCGAAATTGAACAACGGAAGCTCTCGGGAAATTCAAACGGTCATAACTTTTCACACGGAGGTCAGGTTCAGGCGCATAATATATCGAGACGCTCTAAATTGAACAACGGAAGCTCTCGAGAAATTCAAATGGTCATAACTTTTCACTCTGAGGTCCGATTCAGTCTCATCATATATCGAGACCCTCGAAATTGAAAAACGGAAGCTCTTGAGCAATTCAAATGATCATAACTTTTCAAACGGAAGTCTGATTCAAGCATATAATATATCGAGACGCTCGAAATTGAACAACGGAAGCTTGCGAGAAATTCAAATGGTCATAACTTTGAACTCGGATGTCCGATTCAGGTGCATAATATATCGAGACGTTTGAAATTGAACAATGGAAGCTCTTGAGCAGTTCAAATGGTCATAACTTTTCACTAGGATGTCCGATTCAGGCACATAATATATCGAGAAGCTCGAAATTGAACAACGGAAGCTCTCGAGAAATTCAAATGATCATAACTTTTCACTCGGATGTCCGATTCAGCACATAATATATCGAGACGCTCGAAATTGAACAACGGAAGCTCTCGAGAAATTCAAATGGTCATAACTTTTGACTCGGAGGTCCGGATTCAGGCGCGTAATATATCGAGACGCTCGAAATTGAACAACCGGAGGCTGTCGAACAATTCAAATGGTCATAACTTTTAACTCGGATGTCCGATTCAGGCGCATAATATATCGAGACGTTCGAAATTGAACAATAGAAGCTCTTGAGCAATTTAAATGGTCATAACTTTTCACTCGGAGGTCCGATTCAGGCGCATAATATATCGAGACATTCGAAATTGAACAATGGAAGCTCTTGAGCAATTCAAATGATCATAACTTTTCACTTGGATGTCCGATTCAGGCACATAATATATCGAGACGCTAGAAATTGAACAACGGAAGCTCTCGAGAAATTAAAATGGTCATAACTTTTCACACGGAGGTCATATTCAAGCGCATAATATATTGAGACCCTCGAAATTGAGCAACAGAAGCTCTCGAGAAATTAAAATGGTCATTAGTATTTACTCGGAGGTCCGATTCAGGCACACAACATATCGAGACGCTAGAAATTGAACAACGGAAGCTCTCGAGATATTCAAATGGTCATAACTTTTCACTCGGAGGTCAT
>NW_024464717.1:147691-148766 GCF_000004515.6 Glycine max
AAGCTCGACGGAGGTTTGACCAATGCGTAGAATACACTCGGAGGTCATATTCAAGCGCATAATATATCGAGACGCAAGAAATTGAACAACGGAAGCTCTCGAGAAATTAAATTGGTCATAACTTTTCACACGGAGGTCATATTCAAGCGCATAATATATCGAGACGCAAATAATTGAACATCGGAAGCTCTCGAGAAATTCAAATGGTCATTACTTTTCAATCGGAGGTACGATTCTGTCGCATCAAATATAGAGACGCTCGAAATTGAACAGCAGAAGTTCTCGAGAAATTCAAATGGTCATTACTTTTCAATGGGAGGAACGATTCTGGCGCATCACATATAGTGACTCTCGAAATCTATTAACGGAAGCTGTCGAGAAATTCAAATGGTCATAACTTTTAACTCGGAGGTCAGATTCAGGCGCATAATATATCGAGACGCTCGAAGTTGAACTACGGAAGCTCTCGAGAAATTCAAATGGTCATTACTTTTCAATCGGAGGTACGATTCTGTCGCATCAAATATAGAGACGCTCGAAATTGAACAGCAGAAGTTCTCGAGAAATTCAAATGGTCATTACTTTTCAATGGGAGGAACGATTATGGCGCATCACATATAGTGACTCTCGAAATCTATTAACGGAAGCTGTCGAGAAATTCAAATGGTCATAAC
Organism: Glycine max; assembly: GCF_000004515.6. Taxonomy (NCBI): domain Eukaryota; kingdom Viridiplantae; phylum Streptophyta; class Magnoliopsida; order Fabales; family Fabaceae; genus Glycine; species Glycine max. The sequence goes on from NW_024464717.1 coordinate 148,366, forward strand.
TTTTAACTCGGAGGTCAGATTCAGGCGCATAATATATCGGGACGCTCGAAATTGAACAACGGAAGCTCTCGAGAATTCCAAATGGTCATAACTTTTAACTCGGAGGTCCGATTCAGGCGCATAATATATCGGGACGCTCGAAATTGAACAACGAAAGCTCTCGAGAATTCCAAATGGTCATAACTTTTAACTCGGAGGTCCGATTCAGTCGCATAATATATCGAGACGCTCGAAATTGAACAAATGGAAGCTCTTGAGCAATTCAAATGGACATAACTTTTTTACTCGAAGGTCCGATTGAGGCCAATAATATATCGAGACGCTCGAAATTGAACAATGGAAGCTCTTGACCAATTCAAATGGTCTTAACATTTCACTATAGATTGAAGTTACGGGAGTAT
>NW_024464717.1:160481-164068 GCF_000004515.6 Glycine max
ATATATCCGGACGCTCGAAATTGAACAACGGAAAGCTCTCGAGAATTCCAAATGGTCATAACTTTTACTCGGAGGTCCGATTTAGGCGCATAATATATCGAGAGGCTCGAAATTGAACAATGGAAGATCTTGAGCAATTCAAAAGGACATACTTTTTTACTCGAAGGTCCGATTGAGGCCCATAATATATCGAGAGGCTCGAAATTGAACAATGGAAGCTCTTGACCAATTGAAATTGTCTTAACATTTCAATCGTAGATCCGATTTAGGTGCATAATATATCGAGACGCTAGAAATTGAACAACAGAAGCTCTCGAGAAATTCAAATGGTCATAACTTTTCACACGGAGGTCATATTCAAGCACATAATATATTGACACGCTCGAAATTGAGCAACGGAAGCTCTCGAGAAATTCAAATGGTTATTAGTTTTTACTCGGAGGTCCGATTCAGGCACACAACATATCGAGACGCTAGAAATTGAACAACGGAAGCTCTCGAGAAATTCAAATGGTCATAACTTTTCACTCGGAGGTCCGATTCAGGCGCATAATATATCGAGACGCTCGAAATTGAACAACGGAAGCTCTTGGGCAATTCAAATGGCCATAACTTTTAACTCGGAGGTCATATTCAAGCACATAATATATTGAGACGCTCGAAATTGAGCAACGGAAGCTCTCGAGAAATTCAAATGGTCTTAACTTTTCACACGGATGTTATATTCAAGCGCATAATATATCGAGACGCTAGAAATTGAACAACGGAAGCTCTCGAGAAATTCAAATGGTCATAACTTTTCACTCGGAGGTCCGATTCAGGCGCATAATATATCGAGACGCTCGAAATTGAACAATGGAAGCTCTTGAGCAATTCAAATGGCCATAACTTTTAACTCGGAGGTCCGATTCAGGCGCATAAATATATTGAGACTCTCGAAATTGAACAACTGGAAACTCTTGAGCAATTCAAATGGTCTTAACTTTTCACTCGGAGGTCCGATTCAAGGCGCATAATATATCGAGACGCTCGAAATTGAACATCAGAACGTCTCGAGAAATTCAAATGGTCATAACTTTTCACTCGAAGGTCAGATTCAGGCGCATAATATATCGAGATGCTGGAAATTGAACAATGAAAGCTCTCGAGAAATTCAAAGGGTCATAACTTTACACTCGGAGGTCCGATTCAGGCGCATATATATTGAGACGCTCGAAATTGAACAATGCAAGCTCTTGAGCAATTCAAATGGTCATAACTTTTCACTTGGAGGTGCGATTCAGGCACATAATATATCAAGATGCTCGAAATTGAACAACGGAAGCTCTTGAGCAATTCAAATGGTCATAACTTTACACTCGGAGGTCCAATTCAGGCGCATAATATATCGAGACGCTCGAAATTGAACAACGGAAGCTGTTGAGAAATTCAAATGGTCATAACTTTTAACACGGAGGTCAGATTCAGGCACATAATATATCGAGATGCTCGATCTTGAACAATGGAAGCTCTCGAGAAATTCAAATGGTCATAACTTTTCACTTGGAGGTCCGATTCAGGCGCATAATATATCGAGACGCTCAAAATTGAACAATGGAAGCTCTCGAGCAATTCAAATGGTAATAACTTTTAACACGGAGGTCAGATTCAGGCGCATGAGATATCGAGACGCTCGAAATTGAACAACGGAAGCTCTTGAGCAATTCAAATGGTCATAACTTTTCACACGGAGGTCAGATTCAAGCGCTTAATATATCGAGACGCTAGAAAGTGAACAACGGAAGCTCTCGAGAAATACAAATGGTCATTACTTTTCACACGGAGGTCATATTCAAGCTCATAATATATCGAGACACTAGAAATTGAACAACGGAAGCTCTCGAGAAATTCAAATGCTCATTACTTTTCAATCGGAGGTACGATTCAGGCGCATCACATATAGAGACTCTCGAAATTGATCAACGGAAGCTCTCGAGAAATTCAAATGGTCATAACTTTTCACACGGAGGTCAGATTCAGGCGCATAATATATCGAGACGCTCGAAACTGAACAACGGAAGCTCTCGAGAAATTCAAATGGTCATAACTTTTCACTCGGAGGTCCGATTCAGGCGCATAATATATCGAGACGCACAAAATTGAACAACGGAAGCTCTCGATAAATTCAAATGGTCATTACTTTTCACTCGGAGGTCATATTCAAGCGCATAATATATCGAGACTCAAGAAATTGAACAACGGAAGCTCTCGAGAAATTAAAATGGTCATAACTTTTCACATGCAGGTCATATTCAAGCGCATAATATATCGAGACGCAAGAAATTGAACAACGGAAGCTCTCGAGAAATTCAAATTGTCATTACTTTTCAATCAGAGGTACGATTCTGTCGCATCAAATATAGAGACGCTCGAAATTGATTAACGGAAGCTGTCGAGAAATTCAAATGGTCATAACTTTTAACTCGGAGGTCAGATTCAGGCGCATAATATATCGAGACTTTCGAAATTGAACAACAGAAGCTCTCGAGAAATTCAAATGATCATATCTTTTATCTCGGAGGTCCGATTCAAGCGCAAAATATATCGAGACGCACAAAATTTAACAACGGAAGCTCTCGAGAATTCCAAATGGTCATAACTTTTAACTCGGAGGTCCGATTCAGGCGCATAATATATCGAGACGCTCAAAATTGAACAATGGAAGCTCTTGAGCAATTCAAATGGACATAACTTTTTTACTCGAAGGTCCGATTGAGGCCCATAATATATCGAGACGCTCGAAATTGAACAATGGAAGCTCTTGACCAATTCAAATGGTCTTAACATTTCACTCGGAGATTCGATTTAGGTGCATAATATATCGAGACGCTAGAAATTGAACAACGAAAGCACTCGAGAAATTCAAATGGTCATAACTTTTCACACGGAGGTCATATTCAAGCGCATAATATATTGAGACGCTCGAAATTGAGCAACGGAAGCTCTCGAGAAATTCAAATGGTAATTAGTTTTTACTCGGAGGTCCGATTCAGGCACACAACATATCGGGACGCTCGAAATTGAACAACGGAAGCTCTCGAGAAATTCAAATGATCATATCTTTTAACTCGGAGGTCCGATTCAAGCGCAAAATATATCGAGACGCACAAAATTTAACGACGGAAGCTCTCGAGAATTCCAAATGGTCATAACTTTTAACTCGGAGGTCCGATTCAGGCGCATAATATATAGAGACGCTAGAAATTTAAAAATGGAAGCTCTTGAGCAATTCAAATGGACATAACTTTTTTACTCGAAGGTCCGATTGAGGCCCATAATATATCGAGACGCTCGAAATTGAACAATGGAAGCTCTTGACCAATTCAATGGTCTTAACATTTCTCTCGAGATCCGATTCAGTGCATATATATCGCGACGCTAGAAATTGAACAACGGAAGCTCTCGAGAAATTCAAATGGTCATTACTTTTCACACGGAGGTCATATTCAAGCGCATAATATATCGAGACGCAAGAAATTGAACAACGGAAGCTCTCGAGAAATTAAAATGGTCATAACTTTTCACACGGAGGTCATATTCAAGCGCAT
>NW_024464717.1:164275-169148 GCF_000004515.6 Glycine max
GAACAACGGAAGCTCTCGAGAAATTCAAATGGTCATTACTATTCAATCGGAGGTACGATTCTGTCTTATCACATATAGAGACGCTCAAAATTGAACAACGGAAGTTCTCGAGAAATTCAAATGGTCATAACTTTTCACTCGGAGGTCCGATTCTGGCGCATCACATATAGAGACGCTCGAAATTGAACAACGGAAGCTGTCGAGAAATTCAAATGGTCATAACGTTTCACACGGAGGTCATATTCAACCGCATAATATATCGAGACGCTAGAAATTGAACAACGGAAGCTCTCGAGAAATTAAAATGGTCATAACATTTCACACGGAGGTCATATTCAAGCGCATAATATATCGAGACGCAAGAAATTAAACAACGGAAGCTCTCGAGAAATTCAAATGGTCATTACTTTTCACACGGAGGTTCGATTCAGGTACACAATCTATCGGGACGCTCGAAATTGAACAACGGAATTTCTCGAGAAATTCAAATGGTCATATCTTTTAACTTGAAGGTCCGATTGAGGCCGATAATATATCGAGACGCTCGAAATTGAACAATGGAAGCTCTTGACCAATTCAAATGGTCATAACATTTCACTCGGAGATCCGATTCAGGTGCATAATATATCGAGATGCTTGAAATTGAACAACAAAAGCTCTCGAGAAATTCCAATGGTCATAACTTTTCACACGAAGGTCATATTCAAGCGCATAATATATTGAGACGCTCGAAATTGAGCAACGGAAGCTCTCGAGAAATTCAAATGGTCATTACTTTTTACTCGGAGGTCCGATTCAGACACACAATATATCGGGACGCTCGAAATTGAACAACGGAAGCTCATGAGAAATTCAAATGATCATATCTTTTAACTCGGAGGTCCCATTCAAGCGCAAAATATATCGAGACGCACAAAATTTAACGACGGAAACTCTCGAGCATTCCAAATGCTCATAGCTTTTAACTCAGAGGTCCGATTCAGGCGAAAAATATATCAAGACGCTCGAAATTGAAAAATGGAAGCTCTTGAGCAATTCAAATGGACATAACTTTTTTACTCGAAGGTCCGATTGAGGCCCATAATATATCGAGACGCTCGAAATTGAACAATGGAAGCTCTTGACCAATTCAATGGTCTTAACATTTCTCTCGGAGATCCGATTCAGGTGCATAATATATCGAGACGCTAGAAATTGAACAACGGAAGTTCTCGAGAAATTCAAATGGTCATTACTTTTCACACGGAGGTCATATTCAAGCGCATAATATATCCAGACGCAAGAAATTGAACAACGAAAGCTCTCGAGAAATTTAAATGGTCATTACTTTTCAATCGGAGGTACGATTCTGTCGCATCAAATATAGAGACGCTCAGAATTGAACAACGGAAGTTCTCGAGAAATTCAAATGGTCATAACTTTTCACTCGGAGGTCCGATTCTGGCGCATCACATATAGAGACGCTCGAAATACAACAACGGAAGCTCTCGACAAATTCAAATGGTCATAACTTTTAACTCGGAGGTCCGATTCAGGCGCATAATATATCGAGACGCTCGAAATTGAACAATGGAAGCTCTTGAGCAATTCAAATGGTCATAACTTTTCACTCGGAGGTCCGATTCAGGAGCATATTATATCGAGACGCTAGAAATTGAACAACGGAAGCTCTCTAGAAATTCAAATGGTCATTACTTTTCAATCGGAGGTACGATTCGTTCGCATCACATATAGAGACGCTCGAAATTGAACAACGGAAGCTCTCGAGAAATTCAAATGGTCATTACTTTTCACACGGATTTCAGATTCAGGCGCATAATATATCGAGATGCACGAAATTGAACAATGGAAGCTCTTGACCAATTCAAATTGTCTTAACTTTTCACTCGGAGGTCCGATTCAGGCGCATAATATATCGAGACGCTCGAAATTGAACAAAAGAAGCTCTCGAGAAATTCAAATGGTCATAACTTTTCACACGGAGGTCATATTCAAGCGCATAATATATCGAGACGCTAGAAATTGAACAAGGGAAGCTCTCGAGAAATTCAATGGTAATTACTTTTCACACGGAGGTCATATTCAAGCGCTTAATATATCGAGACGCTAGAAATTGAACAACGGAAGCTCTCGAGAAATTCAAATGGTCATAACTTTTCACACGGAGGTCATATTCAAGCGCATAATATATCCAAACGCAAGAAATTGAACAACGAAAGCTCTCGAGAAATTTAAATGGTCATTACTTTTCAATCGGAGGTACGATTCTGTCGCATCAAATATAGAGACGCTCGAAATTGAACAACGGAAGTTCTCGAGAAATTCAAATGCTCATAACTTTTCACTCGGAGGTCCGATTCTAGCGCATCACATATAGAGACGCTCGAAATTCAACAACGGAAGCTCTCGACAAATTCAAATGGTCATAACTTTTAACTCGGAGGTCCGATTCAGGCGCATAATATATCGAGACGCTCGAAATTGAACAATGGAAGCTCTTGAGCAATTCAAATGGTCATATCTTTTAACTCGGAGGTCCGATTCAGGCGCATAATATATCGGGACGCTCGAAATTGAACAATGGAAGCTCTCAAGAATTCCAAATGGTCATAACTTTTAACTCGGAGGTCCGATTTCAGGCGCATAATATATCAGGACGCTCGAAATTGAACAATGGAAGCTCTTGAGCAATTCAATGGACATAACTTTTTTACTCGACGATCTGATTGAGGACCATAATATATCGAGACGCTCTAAATTGAACAATGGAAGCTCTTGACCAATTCCAAAGGTCTTAACATTTCACTCGGAGATCCGATTTAGGTGCATAATATATCGAGACGCTAGAAATTGAACAACGGAAGCTCTCGAGAAATTCCAATGGTCATAACCTTTCACACAGAGGTCATATTCAAGCGCATAATATATTGAGACGCTCGAAATTGAGCAACGGAAGCTCTCGAGAAATTCAAATGGTCATTAGTTTTTAATCGGAGGTCCGATTCAGGCACACTACATATCGGGACGCACGAAATTGAACAACGGAAGCTCTTGAGAAATTCAAATGGTCATAACTTTTCACACAGAGGTCATATTCAAGCGCATAATATATTGAGACGCTCGAAATTGAGCAACGAAAGCTCTCGAGAAATTCAAATGGTCATTACTTTTTTACTCGGAGGTCCGATTCAAGCACATAATATATCGAGACACACAAAATTTAACGACGGAAGCTCTCGAGAATTCCAAATGGTCATAACTTTTAATTCGGAGGTCCGATTCAGGCACATAATATATCGAGACGCTCGAAATTGAACAATGGAAGCTCTTGAGAAATTCAAATGGACATAACTTTTCACTCGGAGCTCCGATTCTGGCCCATAATATATCGAGACGCTAGAAATTGAACAACGGAAGCTGTCGAGAAATTCAAATGGTCATTACTTTTCAATCGGAGGTACGATTCTGTCGCATCAAATATATAGACGCTCGAAATTGAACAGTGGAAGTTCTCGAGAAATTCAAATGGTCATTACTTTTCAATCGGAGGTACGATTCTGGCGCATCACATATAGTGACTCTCGAAATCGATTAACGGAAGCTGTCGACAAATTCAAATGGTCATAACTTTTAACTCGGAGGTCAGATTCAGGCGCATAATATCGGGATGCTCGAAATTGAACAACGGAAGCTCTCGAGAATTCCAAATGGTCATAACTTTTAACTCGGAGGTCCGATTCAGGCGCATAATATATCGGGACGCTCGAAATTGAACAACGAAAGCTCTCGAGAATTCCAAATGGTCATAACTTTTAACTCGGAGGTCCGATTCAGTCGCATAATATATCGAGACGCTCGAAATTGAACAAATGGAAGCTCTTGAGCAATTCAAATGGACATAACTTTTTTACTCGAAGGTCCGATTGAGGCCAATAATATATCGAGACGCTCGAAATTGAACAATGGAAGCTCTTGACCAATTCAAATGGTCTTAACATTTCACTCGGAGATCCGATTTAGGTGCATAATATATCGAGACGCTAGAAATTGAACAATGGAAGCTCTCAAGAAATTCAAATGGTCATAACTTTTACCACGGAGGTCATATTCAAGCACATAATATATTGAGACGCTCGAAATTGAGCAACGGAAGCTCTCGAGAAATTCAAATGGTCATTACTTTTAAATCGGAGGTATGATTCTGTGGCATCACATATAGAGATGCTCGTAATTGAACAACGGAAGTTCTCGAGAAATTCAAATAGTCATAACTTTTCACTCAGAGGTCCGATTCTGGCGCATCACATTTAGAGACTCTCGAAATTGATTAACGGAAGCTGTCGAGAAATTCAAATGGTCATAACTTTTCACACGGAGGTCAGATTGAGGCGCATAATATATCAAGACGCTCGAAACTGAACAACGGAAGCTCTCGAGAAATTCAAATGGTCATAACTTTTCACTCGGAGGTCCGATTCAGGCGCATAATATATCGAGACGCACAAAATTGAACAACGGAAGCTCTCGAGAATTCCAAATGGTCATAACTTTTAACTCGGAGGTCCGATTCAGGCGCATAATATATCGAGACGCTCGAAATTGAACAATGGAAGCTCTTGGGCTATTCTGAGAGCCTGCTAACTTTTAACTCGGAGGTCCGATTCAGGCGCATAATATATTGAGACACTCGAAATTTAACAATGGAAGCTCTTGACCAATTGAAATGGTCTTAACTTTTCACTCGGAGGTCTGATTAAGGCGCATAATATATCGAGACGCTCGAAATTGAACAATGGAAGCTCTTGAGCAATTCAAATGGTCATATCTTTTAACTCGGAGGTCCGATTCAGGCGCATAATATATCGGGACGCTC
>NW_024464717.1:169717-172506 GCF_000004515.6 Glycine max
AAGCTGCTCGAGATATTCAAATGGTCATTACATGTCACACGGATGTCACATTCAAGCGCATAATATATCGAGACGCCTAGAAATTGAACAACGGAAGCTCTCGAGAAATTCAAATGGTCCATTACTTTTCACACGGAGGTCATATCCAAGCGCATTATATATCGAGACGCTAGAAATTGAACAACCGAAGCTCTCGAGAAATTCAAATGGACATAACGTTCTTACTCGCCGATCTGATTGAGGCCCATAATATATCGAGACGCTCTAAATTGAACAATGGAAGCTCTTGACCAATTCAAAAGGTCTTAACATTTCACTCGGAGATCCGATTTAGGTGCATAATATATCGAGACGCTAGAAATTGAACAACGGAAGCTCTCGAGAAATTCAAATGGTCATAACTTTTCACACAGAGGTCATATTCGAGCGCATAATATATTGAGACGCTCGAAATTGAGCAACGAAAGCTCTCGAGAAATTCAAATGGTCATTAGTTTTTAATCGGAGGTCCGATTCAGGCACACAACATATCGGGACGCACGAAATTGAACAACGGAAGCTCTTGAGAAATTCAAATGGTCATAACTTTTCACACAGAGGTCATATTCAAGCGCATAATATATTGAGACGCTCGAAATTGAGCAACGAAAGCTCTCGAGAAATTCAAATGGTCATTACTTTTTACACGGAGGTCCGATTCAGGCACACAATCTATCGCGATGCTCGAAATTGAACAACGGAATTTCTCGAGAAATTCAAATGGTCATGTCTTTTAACTCGGAGGTCCGATTCAAGCACATAATATATCGAGACACACAAAATTTAACGACGGAAGCTCTCGAGAATTCCAAATGGTCATAACTTTTAATTCGGAGGTCCGATTCAGGCACATAATATATCGAGACGCTCGAAATTGAACAATGGAAGCTCTTGAGAAATTCAAATGGACATAACTTTTCACTCGGAGCTCCGATTCTGGCCCATAATATATCGAGACGCTAGAAATTGAACAACGGAAGCTGTCGAGAAATTCAAATGGTCATTACTTTTCACACGGAGGTCATATTCAAGCGCATAATATATCGAGACGCAAGAAATTGAACAACGGATGCTCTCGAGTAATTCAAATGGTCATTACTTTTCAATCGGAGGTACGATTCTGTCGCATCAAATATATAGACGCTCGAAATTGAACAGTGGAAGTTCTCGAGAAATTCAAATGGTCATTACTTTTCAATCGGAGGTACGATTCTGGCGCATCACATATAGTGACTCTCGAAATCGATTAACGGAAGCTGTCGACAAATTCAAATGGTCATAACTTTTAACTCGGAGGTCAGATTCAGGCGCATAATATCGGGATGCTCGAAATTGAACAACGGAAGCTCTCGAGAATTCCAAATGGTCATAACTTTTAACTCGGAGGTCCGATTCAGGCGCATAATATATCGGGACGCTCGAAATTGAACAACGAAAGCTCTCGAGAATTCCAAATGGTCATAACTTTTAACTCGGAGGTCCGATTCAGTCGCATAATATATCGAGACGCTCGAAATTGAACAAATGGAAGCTCTTGAGCAATTCAAATGGACATAACTTTTTTACTCGAAGGTCCGATTGAGGCCAATAATATATCGAGACGCTCGAAATTGAACAATGGAAGCTCTTGACCAATTCAAATGGTCTTAACATTTCACTCGGAGATCCGATTTAGGTGCATAATATATCGAGACGCTAGAAATTGAACAATGGAAGCTCTCAAGAAATTCAAATGGTCATAACTGGTCCGGCGAAAAAAAAAAACAAGCACATAATATATTGAGACGCTCGAAATTGAGCTACGGAAGCTCTCGAGAAATTCAAATGTTCATTACTTTTAAATCGGAGGTATGATTCCGTGGCATCACATATAGAGATGCTCGAAATTAACCCCCGGAAGTTTCTCGAGAAATTCAAATAGTCATAACTTTTCACTCAGAGGTCCGATTCTGGCGCATCACATTTAGAGACTCTCGAAATTGATTAACGGAAGCTGTCGAGAAATTCAAATGGTCATAACTTTTCACACGGAGGTCAGATTGAAACGCATAATATATCAAGACGCTCGAAACTGAACAACGGAAGCTCTCGAGAAATTCAAATGGTCATAACTTTTCACTCGGAGGTCCGATTCAGGCGCATAATATATCGAGACGCACAAAATTGAACAACGGAAGCTCTCGAGAATTCCAAATGGTCATAACTTTTAACTCGGAGGTCCGATTCAGGCGCATAATATATCGAGACGCTCGAAATTGAACAATGGAAGCTCTTGAGCAATTCAAATGGTCATAACTTTTAACTCGGAGGTCCGATTCAGGCGCATAATATATTGAGACACTCGAAATTTAACAATGGAAGCTCTTGACCAATTGAAATGGTCTTAACTTTTCACTCGGAGGTCTGATTAAGGCGCATAATATATCGAGACGCTCGAAATTGAACAAAAGAAGCTCTCGAGAAATTCAAATGGTCATTACTTTTCACACGGATGTCATATTCAAGCGCATAATATATCGAGACGCTAGAAATTGAACAACGGAAGCTCTCGAGAAATTCAAATGGTCATTACTTTTCACACGGAGGTCATATTCAAGCGCATAATATATCGAGACGCTAGAAATTGAACAACCGAAGCTCTCGAGAAATTCAAATGGACATAACTTTTTTACTCGACGATCTGATTGAGGACCATAATATATCGAGACGCTCTAAATTGAACAATGGAAGCTCTTGACCAATTCAAAAGG
>NW_024464717.1:172689-175534 GCF_000004515.6 Glycine max
ATCAACCCGGGTGCATCGAGACGTACCTATCTTCAAGCACATAATATATCGAGACACACAAAATTTAACGACGGAAGCTCTCGAGAATTCCAAATGGTCATAACTTTTAATTCGGAGGTCCGATTCAGGCACATAATATATCGAGACGCTCGAAATTGAACAATGGAAGCTCTTGAGAAATTCAAATGGACATAACTTTTCACTCGGAGCTCCGATTCTGGCCCATAATATATCGAGACGCTAGAAATTGAACAACGGAAGCTGTCGAGAAATTCAAATGGTCATTACTTTTCACACGGAGGTCATATTCAAGCGCATAATATATCGAGACGCAAGAAATTGAACAACAGATGCTCTCGAGTAATTCAAATGGTCATTACTTTTCAATCGGAGGTACGATTCTGTCGCATCAAATATATAGACGCTCGAAATTGAACAGTGGAAGTTCTCGAGAAATTCAAATGGTCATTACTTTTCAATCGGAGGTACGATTCTGGCGCATCACATATAGTGACTCTCGAAATCGATTAACGGAAGCTGTCGACAAATTCAAATGGTCATAACTTTTAACTCGGAGGTCAGATTCAGGCGCATAATATCGGGATGCTCGAAATTGAACAACGGAAGCTCTCGAGAATTCCAAATGGTCATAACTTTTAACTCGGAGGTCCGATTCAGGCGCATAATATATCGGGACGCTCGAAATTGAACAACGAAAGCTCTCGAGAATTCCAAATGGTCATAACTTTTAACTCGGAGGTCCGATTCAGTCGCATAATATATCGAGACGCTCGAAATTGAACAAATGGAAGCTCTTGAGCAATTCAAATGGACATAACTTTTTTACTCGAAGGTCCGATTGAGGCCAATAATATATCGAGACGCTCGAAATTGAACAATGGAAGCTCTTGACCAATTCAAATGGTCTTAACATTTCACTCGGAGATCCGATTTAGGTGCATAATATATCGAGACGCTAGAAATTGAACAATGGAAGCTCTCAAGAAATTCAAATGGTCATAACTTTTACCACGGAGGTCATATTCAAGCACATAATATATTGAGACGCTCGAAATTGAGCAACGGAAGCTCTCGAGAAATTCAAATGGTCATTACTTTTAAATCGGAGGTATGATTCTGTGGCATCACATATAGAGATGCTCGTAATTGAACAACGGAAGTTCTCGAGAAATTCAAATAGTCATAACTTTTCACTCAGAGGTCCGATTCTGGCGCATCACATTTAGAGACTCTCGAAATTGATTAACGGAAGCTGTCGAGAAATTCAAATGGTCATAACTTTTCACACGGAGGTCAGATTGAGGCGCATAATATATCAAGACGCTCGAAACTGAACAACGGAAGCTCTCGAGAAATTCAAATGGTCATAACTTTTCACTCGGAGGTCCGATTCAGGCGCATAATATATCGAGACGCACAAAATTGAACAACGGAAGCTCTCGAGAATTCCAAATGGTCATACCTTTAACTCGGAGGTCCGATTCAGGCGCATAATATATCGAGACGCTCGAAATTGAACAATGGAAGCTCTTGAGCAATTCAAATGGTCATAACTTTTAACTCGGAGGTCCGATTCAGGCGCATAATATATTGAGACACTCGAAATTTAACAATGGAAGCTCTTGACCCAATTGAAATGGTCTTAACTTTTCACTCGGAGGTCTGATTAAGGCGCATAATATATCGAGACGCTCGAAATTGAACAAAAGAAGCTCTCGAGAAATTCAAATGGTCATTACTTTTCACACGGATGTCATATTCAAGCGCATAATATATCGAGACGCTAGAAATTGAACAACGGAAGCTCTCGAGAAATTCAAATGGTCATTACTTTTCACACGGAGGTCATATTCAAGCGCATAATATATCGAGACGCTAGAAATTGAACAACCGAAGCTCTCGAGAAATTCAAATGGACATAACTTTTTTACTCGACGATCTGATTGAGGACCATAATATATCGAGACGCTCTAAATTGAACAATGGAAGCTCTTGACCAATTCAAAAGGTCTTAACATTTCACTCGGAGATCCGATTTAGGTGCATAATATATCGAGACGCTAGAAATTGAACAACGAAGCTCTCGAGAAATTCAAATGGTCATTACTTTTTACACGGAGGTCCGATTCAGGCACACAATCTATCGCGATGCTCGAAATTGAACAACGGAATTTCTCGAGAAATTCAAATGGTCATGTCTTTTAACTCGGAGGTCCGATTCAAGCACATAATATATCGAGACACACAAAATTTAACGACGGAAGCTCTCGAGAATTCCAAATGGTCATAACTTTTAATTCGGAGGTCCGATTCAGGCACATAATATATCGAGACGCTCGAAATTGAACAATGGAAGCTCTTGAGAAATTCAAATGGACATAACTTTTCACTCGGAGCTCCGATTCTGGCCCATAATATATCGAGACGCTAGAAATTGAACAACGGAAGCTGTCGAGAAATTCAAATGGTCATTACTTTTCACACGGAGGTCATATTCAAGCGCATAATATATCGAGACGCAAGAAATTGAACAACAGATGCTCTCGAGTAATTCCAATGGTCATTACTTTTGAGGTTGCCTCCGATTCAGGCACACAATATATCGGGACGCTCGAAATTGAACAACAGAATTCCTCGAGAAATTCAAATGTCATATCTTTTAATTCGGAGGTCCGATTCAAGCGCATAATATATCGAGACGCACAAAATTTAACGACGGAAGCTCTCGAGAATTCCAAATGGTCATAACTTTTATCTCGGAGGTCCGATTCAGGCGCATAATATATCGAGACGTTCGAAATTGAACAATGGAAGCTCTTGAGCA
>NW_024464717.1:176294-177014 GCF_000004515.6 Glycine max
TCGGAGGTCCAGTCAGGCGCTTAATATATTGGGACGCTCAAAATTGAACAATGGAAGCTCTTGGCCAATTCAAATGGTCTTAACTTTTCACTCGTAGGTCCGATTCAGGCGCATAATATATCGAGACGCTCAAAATTGAACAAAAGAAGCTCTCGAGAAATTCAAATGGTCATAACTTTTCACATGGAGGTCATATTCAAGCGCATAATATATCGAGACGCAAGAATTTGAACAACGGAAGGTCTCGAGAAATTCAAATGGTCATTACATTTCACACGGAGGTCATATTCAAGCGCATAATATATCGAGACGCTAGAAATTGAACAACGGAAGCTCTCGAGAAATTCAAATGGTCATTACTTTTCAATCGGAGGTACGATTCTTTTGCATCACATATAGAGACGCTCGAAATTGAACAACGGAAGCTCTCGAGAAATTCAAATGGTTATAACTCTTAACTCGGAGGTCCGATTCAGGTGCATCATATATCGAGATGCTCGAAAAGGTACAATGGAAGCTCTTGGTCAATTCAAATGGTCTTAACTTTTCACTCGGAGGTCCGATTCAGGTGCATAATATATCGAGACGCTTGAAATTGAACAACAAAAGCTCTTGAGAAATTCAAATGGTCATAACTTTTCACACGGGAGGACATATTCAAGGCGCATAATATATTGAGACGCTCGAATTTGAACAACGGAAGCTCTCGAGAAATTCAAA
>NW_024464717.1:177170-178550 GCF_000004515.6 Glycine max
AACAACGGAAGCTGTCGAGAAATTCAAATGGTCATTACTTTTCACACGGAGGTCATATTCAGCGCATAATATATTGAGACGCTCGAAATTGAGCAACGAAAGCTCTCGAGAAATTCAAATGGTCATTACTTTTCACTCGGAGGTCCGATTCTTGCACACAATATATTGGGACGTTCGAAATTGAACAATAGAATTTCTCGAGAAATTCAAATGTCATATCTTTTAATTCGGAGGTCCGATTCAAGCGTATAATATATCGAGACGCACAAAATTTAACGACGGAAGCTCTCGAGAAATCCAAATGGTCATAACTTTTAACTCGGATGTCCGATTCAGCGCATAATATATCGAGACGCTCGAAATTGAACAACGGAAGCTCTTGCGCAATTCAAATGGACATAACTTTTCACTCGGAGGTCCGATTCAGGCCCATAATATATCGAGACGCTCGAAATTGAACAATGGAAGCTCTTGACCAATTCAAATGGAATTAACATTACACTCGGAGATCCGACTCAGGTGCACAATATATCGAGACGCTTGAAATTGAACAACAAAAGCTCTTGAGAAATTCAAATGGTCATAACTTTTCACACGGAGGTCATATTCTAGCGCATAAGATATCTAGACGCTAGAAATTGAACAACGGAAGCTCTCGAGAAATTCAAATGGTCATTACTTTTCACACGGAGGTCATATTCAAGCGCATAATATATCGAGACGTTAGAAATTGAACAACGGAAGCTCTCGAGATATTCAAATGGTCATTACTTTTCACACGGAGGTCATATTCAAGCGCATAATATATCGAGTCGCTAGAAATTGAACAACGGAAGCTCTCGAGATATTCAAATGGTCATTACTTGTCACACGGAGGTCATATTCAAGCGCATAATATATTGAGACGGTCGAAATTGAGCAACGGAAGCTCTCGAGAAATTCAAATGGTCATTAGTTTTCACACGAAGGTCATATTCAAGCTCATAATATATCGATACGCTAGAAATTGAACAACGGAAGCTCTCGAGATATTCAAATGGTCATTACTTTTCACACGGAGGTCATATTCAAGCGCATAATATATTGAGACGCTCGAAATTGAGCAACAGAAGCTCTCGAGAAATTCAAATGGTCATTATTTTTCACTTGGAGGTCCGATTCAGGCACACAATATATCGGGACGCTCGAAATTGAACAACAGAAGCTCTCGAGAACTTTAAATGGTCATATCTTTTAACTCGCAGGTCCGTTTCAAGCGCATAATATATCGAGACGCACAAAATTTAACGACGGAAACTCTCGAGAAATTTCAAATGGTCATAACTTTTCACTCGGAGGTCCATCAAGCGCATAATATATCGAGACGCTCGAAATTGAACA
>NW_024464717.1:178694-180959 GCF_000004515.6 Glycine max
GATTCAGGTGCATAATATATCGAGACGCTTGAAATTGAACAACAAAAGCTCTAGACAAATTCAAATGGTCATTACTTTTCACACGGAGGTCATATTCAAGCGCATAATATATCGAGACGCTAGAAATTGAACAACGGAAGCTCTCGAGAAATTCAAATGGTCATTACTTTTCACACGGAGGTCATATTCAAGCGCATAATATATCGAGACGCTAGAAATTGAACAACGGAAGCTCTCGACATATTCAAATGGTCATTGCTTTTCACACGGAGGTCATATTCAAGCGCATAATATATTGAGACATTCGATATTGAACAACGGAAGCTCTCGAGATATTCAAATGGTCATTCCTTTTCACACGGAGGTCATATTCAAGCGCATACTATATTGAGACGCTCGAAATTGAGCAACGGAAGCTCTCGAGAAATTCAAATGGTCATTACTTTTCACACGAAGGTCATATTCAAGCTCATAATATATCGAGACGCTAGAAATTGAACAACGGAAGCTCTCGAGATATTCTCACACGGAGGTCATATTCAAGCGCATAATATATTGAGACGCTCGAAATTGAGCAATGGAAGCTCTCGAGAAATTCAAATGGTCATTATTTTTCACTTGGAGGTCCGATTCAGGCACACAATATATCGGGACGCTCGAAATTGAACAACAGAAGCTCTCGAGAACTTTAAATGGTCATATCTTTTAACTCGCAGGTCCGTTTCAAGCGCATAATATATCGAGACGCACAAAATTTAACGACGGAAACTCTCGAGAATTTCAAATGGTCATAACTTTTAACTCGGAGGTCCGATTCAGGCGCATAATATATCGAGACGCTCGAAATTGAACAATGGAAGCTCTTGCGCAATTCAAATGGACATAACTTTTCACTCGGAGGTCCAATTCAGGCCCATAATATATCGAGACGCTCGAAATTGAACAATGGAAGCTCTTGACCAATTCAAATGGAACTAACATTTCACTCGGAGATCCGATTCAGGTGCATAATATATCGAGACGCTTGAAATTGAACAACAAAAGCTCTTGAGAAATTCAAATGGTCATAACTTTTCACACGGAGGTCATATTCAAGCGCATAATATATCTAGACGCTAGAAATTGAACAACAGAAGCTCTCGAGAAATTCAAATGGTCATTACTTTTCACACAGAGGTCATATTCAAGCGCATAATAAATTGAGACGCTCGAAATTGAACAACGGAAGCTCTCGAGAAATTCAAATGGTCATTACTTTTCACACGGAGGTCACATTCAAGCGCATAATATATCGAGACGCTAGAAATTGAACAACAGAATTTCTCGAGAAATTCAAATGTCATATCTTTTAATTCGGAGGTCCGATTCAAGCGTATAATATAACGAGACGCACAAAAATTTAATGACGGAAGCTCTCGAGAATTCCCAATGGTCATAACTTTTAACTCGGAGGTCCCATTCAGGCACATAATATATCGAGACGCTCGAAATTGAACAACGGAAGCTCTTGCGCAATTCAAATGGACATAACTTTTCACTCGGAGGTCCGATTCAGGCTCATAATATATCAAGACGCTCGAAATTGAACAATGGAAGCTCTTGACCAATTCAAATGGAATTAACATTTCACTCGGAGATCCGATTCAGGTGCATAATATATCGAGACGCTTGAAATTGAACAACAAAAGCTCTTGAGAAATTCAAATGGTCATAACTTTTCACACGGAGGTCATATTCAAGCGCATAATATATCTAGACGCTAGAAATTGAACAACGGAAGCTCTCGAGAAATTCAAATGGTCATTACTTTTCACACGGAGGTCATATTCAAGCGCATAATATATCGAGACGCTAGAAATTGAACAACGGAAGCTCTCGAGATATTCAAATGGTCATTACTTTTCACACGGAGAGCATATTCAAGCGCATAATATATTGAGACGTTCGAAATTGAACAACGGAAGCTCTCGAGATATTCAAATGGTCATTACTTTTCACACGGAGGTCATTTTCAAGCGCATAATATATTGAGATGCTTGAAATTGAGCAACGGAAGCTCTCGAGAAAATCAAATGGTCATTACTTTTCCCACGGAGGTCATTTTCAAGCGCATAATATATTGAGATGCTTGAAATTGAGCAACGGAAGCTCTCGAGAAATTCAAATGGTCATAACTTTTCACATGGAGGTCATATTCAAGCGCATAATATATCGAGACGCAAGAATTTGAACAACGGAAGGTCTCGAGAAATTCAAATGGTCATA
>NW_024464717.1:181203-182022 GCF_000004515.6 Glycine max
AAGCTCTTGAGAAATTCAAATGGTCATAACTTTTCACACGGAGGACATATTCAAGCGCATAATATATTGAGACGCTCGAAATTGAGCAACGGAAGCTCTCGAGAAATTCAAATGGTCATTACTTTTCACTCGGAGGTCCGATTCAGGCACACAATATATCGGGACGCTCGAAATTGAACAACAGAATTTCTCTAGAAATTGAAATGTCATATCTTTTAATTCGGAGGTCCGATTCAAGCGCATAATATATCGAGACGCACAAAATTTAACGACGGAAGCTCTCGAGAATTCCAAATGGTCATAACTTTTAACTCGGAGGTCCGATTCAGGCGCATAATATATCGAGACGCTCGAAATTGAACAATGGAAGCTCTTGAGCAATTCAAATGGACATAACTTTTCACTCGTAAGTCCAATTTAGGCCCATAATATATCGAGACGCTAGAAATTGAACAATGGAAGCTCTTGACCAATTCAAATGGAATTAACATTTCACTCAGAGATCCGATTCAGGTGCATAATATATCGAGACGCTTGAAATTGAACAACAAAAGCTCTTGAGAAATTCAAATGGTCATAACTTTTCACACGGAGGTCATATTCAAGCGCATAATATATCTAGACGCTAGAAATTGAACAACGGAAGCTCTCGAGAAATTCAAATGGTCATTACTTTTCACACGGAGGTCATATTCAATCGCATAATATATCGAGACGCTAGAAATTGAACAACGGAAGCTGTCGAGAAATTCAAATGGTCATTACTTTTCACACGGAGGTCATATTCAAGCACATAATATATTGAGACGCTCGAAATTG
>NW_024464717.1:183959-185146 GCF_000004515.6 Glycine max
ACGGAAGCTCTCGAGAATTCCCAATGGTCATAACTTTTAACTCGGAGGTCCCATTCAGGCGCATAATATATCGAGACGCTCGAAATTGAACAACGGAAGCTCTTGCGCAATTCAAATGGACATAACTTTTCACTCGGAGGTCCGATTCAGGCCCATAATATATCAAGACGCTCGAAATTGAACAATGGAAGCTCTTGACCAATTCAAATGGAATTAACATTTCACTCGGAGATCCGATTCAGGTGCATAATATATCGAGACGCTTGAAATTGAACAACAAAAGCTCTAGAGAAATTCAAATGGTCATAACTTTTCACACGGAAGTCATATTCAAGCACATAATATATCTAGACGCTAGAAATTGAACAACGGAAGCTCTCGAGAAATTCAAATGGTCATTACTTTTCACACGGAGGTCATATTCAAGCGCATAATATATCGAGACGCTAGAAATTGAACAACGGAAGCTCTCGACATATTCAAATGGTCATTGCTTTTCACACGGAGGTCATATTCAAGCGCATAATATAATGAGACGTTCGATATTGAACAACGGAAGCTCTCGAGATATTCAAATGGTCATTCCTTTTCACACGGAGGTCATATTCAAGCGCATACTATATTGAGATGCTCGAAATTGAGCAACGGAAGCTCTCGAGAAATTCAAATGGTCATTACTTTTCACACGAAGGTCATATTCAAGCGCATAATATATCGAGAAGCTAGAAATTGAATAACGGAAGCTCTCGAGAAATTCAAATGGTCATTACTTTTCACACGGAGGTCATATTCAAGCGCATAATATATCGAGACGCTAGAAATTGAACAACGGAAGCTGTCGAGAAATTCAAATGGTCATTACTTTTAGAGTGACCTTATTAGGAGCACAATATATCGGGACGCTCGAAATTGAACAACAGAAGCTCTCGAGAACTTTAAATGGTCATATCTTTTAACTCGGAGGTCCGTTTCAAGCGCATAATATATCGAGACGCACAAAATTTAACGACGGAAACTCTCGAGAATTCCAAATGGTCATAACTTTTAACTTGGAGGTCCGATTCAGGCGCATAATATATCGAGACGCTCGAAATTGAACAATGGAAGCTCTTGCGCAATTCAAATGGACATAACTTTTCACTCGGAGGTCCAATTCAGGCCCATAATATATCGAGACGCTCGAAATT
>NW_024464717.1:185311-188171 GCF_000004515.6 Glycine max
TATCTAGACGCTAGAATTGAACAACGGAAGCTCTCGAGATATTCAAATGGTCATTACTTTTCACACAAAGGTCATATTCAAGCGCATAATATATTGAGACGTTCGATATTGAACAACGGAAGCTCTCGGGATATTCAAATGGTCATTCCTTTTCACACGGAGGTCATATTTAAGCGCATACTATATTGAGACGCTCAAAATTGAGCAACGGAAGCTCTCGAGAAATTCAAATGGTCATTACTTTTCACACGAAGGTCATATTCAAGCGCATAATATATCGAGACGCTAGAAATTGAACAACGGAAGCTGTCGAGAAATTCAAATGGTCATTACTTTTCACACGGAGGTCATATTCAAGCGCATAATATATTGAGACCCTCGAAATTGAGCAACGGAAGCTCTCGAGAAATTCAAATGGTCATTACTTTTCACTCGGAGGTCCGATTCAGGCACACAATATATCGGGACGCTCGAAATTGAACAACAGAATTTCCCGAGAAATTCAAATGTCATATCTTTTAATTCGGAGGTCCGATTCAAGCGCATAATATATCGAGACGCACAAAATTTAACGACGGAAGCTCTCTAGAATTCCAAATGGTCATAACTTTTAACTCGGAGGTCCGATTCAGGCGCATAATATATCGAGACGCTCGAAATTGAACAATGGAAGCTCTTGAGCAATTCAATTGGACATAACTTTTCACTCGGAAGTCCGATTCAGGCCCATAATATATCGAGACGCTCGAAATTGAACAATGGAAGCTCTTGACCAATTCAAATGGAATTAAGATTTCACTTGGAGATCCGATTCAGGAGCATAATATATCAAGACGCTTGAAATTGAACAACAAAAGCTCTTGAGAAATTCAAATGGTCATAACTTTTCACACGGAGGTCATATTCAAGCGCATAATATATCTAGACGCTAGAAATTGAACAACGGAAGCTCTCGAGAAATTCAAATGGTCATTACTTTTCACACGGAGGTCATATTCAAGCGCATAATATATCGAGACGCTAGAAATTGAACAACGGAAGCTCTCAACATATTCAAATGGTCATTGCTTTTCACACGGAGGTCATATTCAAGCGCATAATATAATGAGACGTTCGATATTGAACAACGGAAGCTCTCGAGATATTCAAATGGTCATTCCTTTTCACACGGAGGTCATATTCAAGCGCATACTATATTGAGATGCTCGAAATTGAGCAACGGAAGCTCTCGAGAAATTCAAATGGTCATTACTTTTCACACGAAGGTCATATTCAAGCGCATAATATATCGAGAAGCTAGAAATTGAATAACGGAAGCTCTCGAGAAATTCAAATGGTCATTACTTTTCACACGGAGGTCATATTCAAGCGCATAATATATTGAGACGTTTGAAATTGAGCAACGGAAGCTCTCGAGAAAGTCAAATATTCATTACTTTTCACTCGGAGGTCCGATTCAGGCACACAATATATCGGGACCCTCGAAATTGAACAACAGAATTTCTCAAGAAATTCAAATGGTCATATCTTTTAACTCGGAGGTCCGATTCAAGCGCATAATATATCGAGACGCACAAAATTTAACGACGGAAGCTCTCGAGAATTCCAAATGGTCATAACTTTTAACTCGGAGGTCCGATTCAGGCGCATAATATATCGAGACGATAGAAATTGAATAACGGAAGCTCTTGAGCAATTCAAATGGTCATTACTTTTCACACGGAGGTCATATTGAAGCGCATAATATATCGAGACGATAGAAATTGAAAAACGGAACCTGTCGAGAAATTCAAATGGTCATTACTTTTCACACAGAGGTCATATTCAAGCGCATAATATATCGAGACGCTAGAAATTGAACAACGGAAGCTCTCAAGAAATTCAAATGGTCATTACTTTTCACACGGAGGTCATATTCAAGCGCATAATATATTGAGACGCTCGAAATTGAGCAACGGAAGCTCTTGAGAAATTCATATGGTCATTACTTTTCCCTCAAAGGTCCGATTTTGTCACATCCCATATAGAGATGCCCGAAATTTAAAAACGGAAGCTCTCGAGAAATTCAAATGGTCATAACTTTTAACTCGGAGATTCGATTCAGGCGCATAATATATCGAGTCGCTCGAAATTGAACAATGGAAGCTCTTGAGCAATTCAAATGGTCATAACTTTTAACTCGGAGATCTGTTTCAGGCGCATAATATATCGAGACGCTCGAAATTGAACAATGGAAGCTCTCGAGAAATTCAAATGGTCATAACTTTTATCTCAGAGATCTGTTTCAGGCGAATAATATATCGAGACGCTCGAAATTGAACAACCAAAGCTCTCGAGAAATTCAATTGGTCATAACTTTTCACACGGAGGTCATATTCATGCGCATAATATATTGAGACGCTCGAAATTGAGCAATGGAAGCTCTCGAGAAATTCATATGGTCATTACTTTTCCCTCAAAGGTCCGATTTTGTCACATCACATATAGAGATGCCCGAAATTTAAAAACGGAAGCTCTCGAGAAATTCAAATGGTCATAACTTTTAACTCGGAGATTCGATTCAGGCGCATAATATATCGAGTCGCTCGAAATTGAACAATGGAAGCTCTTGAGCAATTCAAATGGTCATAACTTTTAACTCGGAGATCTGATTCAGGCGCAAAATATATCGACACGCTCGAAATTGAGCAACGGAAGCTCTCGAGAAATTCAAATGGTCTGACATTTCTTCTGAGGTCTGATTCAGGCGCATAATATATCGAGACGCTCGAAATTGAACAACGGAAGCTCTCGAGAAATTCAACTCGTCATAACTTCTTACTCGTAGATCTGATTCATGCGCATAATAAATCGAGACGCT
>NW_024464717.1:191014-210317 GCF_000004515.6 Glycine max
TTCAGGCGCACAATATATCGAGACGCTCGAAATTGAACAACGGAAGCTCTCGAGAAATTCAAATTGTCATAACTTTTAACTCGGAGATCTGTTTCAGGCGCATACTATATCGAGACGCTCGAAATTGAACAATGGAAGCTCTTGAGCAATTCAAATGGTCATAACTTTTCACTCGGAGGTCTGATTCAAGCGCATAATATATCGAGACGCTCGAAATCGAACAACCGAAAGCTCTCGAGAAATTAAAATGGTCCATAACTTTTCACTCGGAGGTCAGATTCAGGCACATAATATATTGAGACGCTCGAAATTGAACAACGGAAGCTCTCGAGAAATCAAATGGTCATAACTTTTCACTCGGAGGTCCCGATTCAGGCGCATCATATATCCAGATGCTCAAAAATGAACAATGGAAGCTCTTGAGCAATTCAAATTGTCATAACTTTTACCTCGGAGATTTGTTTCAGGCGCATAATATATCGAGACGCTCGAAATTGAACAATGGAAGATCTTGACCTATTCAAATGGTGTTAACTTTTCACTCGGAGGTCCGATTTAGGCGCATAATATTTCGAGATGCTCGAAATTGATAAACAGAAGCTCTCGAGCAATTCAAATCGTCATAACTTTTCACACGGAGGTCATATTCCATCGCATAATATATTTAGACGCTCGAAAATGAGCAACGGAAGCTCTCTAGAACTTCAAATTGTCCTTACTTTTCACTCGGAGGTCCGATTCTGGATCATCACATATAGAGATGCTCGAAATTGAGCAACGGAAGTTCTCGAGAAATTCATATGGTCATTACTTTTCACTCGGAGGTCCGATTCTGGCGCATCACATATAGAAATGCTTGAAATTGAACAACGGAAGCTCTCGAGAAATTCAAATGGTAATAACTTTTCATACTTTCCTAAGGTACCCCGCTCTCGTCGAACTCGGAGATCTGTTTCAGGCGCATAATATATCGAGACGCTCTAAATTGAACAATGGAAGCTCTCGAGAAATTCAAATGGTCATAACTTTTAACTCGGAGATCCAATTCAGGTGCATAATATATCGAGACGCTCAAAATTGAACAATGGAAGCTCTTGAGCAATTCAAATGGTCATAACTTTTCACTCGGATGACAGATTCAGTCGAATAATATATCGAGACGCTCGAAATTGAACAACGGAAGCTATTGAGAAATTCAAATGGTCATAACTTTTCACACGGAGGTCAGATTCAGGCCCATAATATATTGAGACGCTCAAAATTGAACAACGGAAGCTCTCGAGAAATTGAAATAGTCATAACATTTAACTTGGAGATCCGATTCAGGCGCATAATATATCGAGACGCTCGAAATTGAACAATGGATGCTCTTGAGTATTTAAAATGGTCATAAATTTTCACTCGAAGGTTCGATTCAGGGGCATAATATATCGAGACGCTCGAAATTCAACAGCGTAAGCTCTCGAGAAATTCAAATGGTCATAACTTTCAACTCGGAGGTCCGATTCAGGCGCAATATATCAAGACGCTCGAAATTGAACAATGGAAGCTCTTGAGCAATTCAAATGGTTATAACTTTTCAGTCAGATGCCAGATTCAGCTGCATAATATATCGAGACGCTCGAAATCGAACAACGGAAGCTCTCGAGAAATTAAAATGGTCATAACTTTTCACACGGAGGTCAGATTCAGGCACATAATATATTGAGACGCTCGAAATTGAACAACGGAAGCTCTCGAGAAATTCAAATGGTCATAACTTTTCACTCGGAGGTCCGATTCAGGCGCATCATATATCCAGATGCTCAAAAATGAACAATGGAAGCTCTTGAGCAATTCAAATTGTCATAACTTTTACCTCGGAGATTTGTTTCAGGCGCATAATATATCGAGACGCTCGAAATTGAACAATGGAAGATCTTGACCTATTCAAATGGTGTTAACTTTTCACTCGGAGGTCCGATTTAGGCGCATAATATTTCGAGATGCTCGAAATTGATAAACAGAAGCTCTCGAGCAATTCAAATCGTCATAACTTTTCACACGGAGGTCATATTCCATCGCATAATATATTTAGACGCTCGAAAATGAGCAACGGAAGCTCTCTAGAACTTCAAATTGTCCTTACTTTTCACTCGGAGGTCCGATTCTGGATCATCACATATAGAGATGCTCGAAATTGAGCAACGGAAGTTCTCGAGAAATTCATATGGTCATTACTTTTCACTCGGAGGTCCGATTCTGGCGCATCACATATAGAAATGCTTGAAATTGAACAACGGAAGCTCTCGAGAAATTCAAATGGTAATAACTTTTCACACGGAGGACATATTCAAGCGTATAATATATCGAGACGCTAGAAATTGAACAATGGAAGCTCTCGAGAAATTCAAATGGTCATAACTTTTATCTCAGAGATCTGTTTCAGTCGAATAATATATCGAGACGCTCGAAGTTGAACAACAAAAGCTCTCGAGAAATTCAATTGGTCATAACTTTTCACACGGAGGTCATATTCATGCGCATAATATATTGAGACGCTCGAAATTGTGCAACGGAAGCTCTCGAGAAATTCATATGGTCATTACTTTTCACTCGGAGGTCCGATTTTGTAGCATCACATATAGAGATGCCCGAAATTTAAAAACGGAAGCTCTCGAGAAATTCAAATGGTCATAACTTTTAACTCGGAGATTCGATTCAGGCGCATAATATATCGAGACGCTCGAAATTGAACAATGGAAGCTCTTGAGCAATTCAAATGGTCATAACTTTTAACTCAGAGATCTGTTTTAGGCGCATCATATATCGAGATGCTCAAAAATGAACAATGGAAGCCCTTGAGTTATTCAAACGGTCATAACTTTTCACTCGGATGTCCGATTCAGGCGCATCATATATCGAGACGCTCGAAACTGACAATGGAAGCTCTTGAGAAATTCAAATGGTCATAACTTTCCACTCAGATGTCAGATTTAGTCGACATAATATATCGAGACGCTCAAAATGGAACAACGGAAGCTCTCGAGAAATTCAATTGGTCATCACTTTTCACACGGAGGTCGGATTCATGCGCATTATATATTGAGACGCTTGAAATTGAACAACGGAAGCTCTCGAGAAATTCAAATGGTCATTACTTTTCACTCGGAGGTCCGATTCTGTCGCATCACATATAGAGATGCTCGAAATTGAAAAACGGAAGCTCTCGAGAAATTCAAATGGTCATAACTTTTATCTCGGAGATTCGATTAAGGCGCATAATATATCGAGACGCTCGAAATTGAACAATGGAAACTCTCGAGCAATTCAAATGGTCATAACTTTTCACTCAGAGGTCTGATTCAAGCGCATAATATATCGAGACGCTCAAAATTGAACAACGGAAGCTCTCGAGAAATTCAAATGGTCATAACTTTTCACTCGGAGGTCTGATTCAGGCGCAGAATATATCGAGACGCTTGAAATTGAACAGTGGAAGCTGTCGAGAAATTCAAATGGTCATAACTTTTCACTCGGAGGTCTGATTCAAGCGCATAATATATCGAGACGCTCGAAATTGAACAACGGAAGCTCTCGAGAAATTCAAATGGTCATAACTTTTCACTCGGAGGTCTGATTCGGGCGCAGAATATATCGAGACGCTTGAAATTGAACAGCGGAAGCTGTCGAGAAATTCAAATGGTCATAACTTTTAACTCGGAGGTCCGATTCAGTCGAATAATATATCGAGACGCTCGAAATTGAACAATGGAAGCTCTTGAGCAATTCAAATGGTCATAACTTTTCACTCGGAGGTCTGATTCAAGCGCATAATATATCGAGACGCTCGAAATTGAACAACGGAAGCTCTCGCGAAATTCAAATGGTCATAACTTTTCACTCGGAGGTCCGATTCAGGCGCAGAATATATCGAGACGCTTGAAATTGAACAGCGGAAGCTGTCGAGAAATTCAAATGGTCATTACTTTTCACTCAGAGATCTGTTTCAGGTGCATCATATATCGAGATGCTAAAAAATGAACAATGGAAGCTCTTGAGTTATTCAAATGGTCATAACTTTTCACTCGGAGGTCTGATTCAAGCGCATAATATATCGAGACGCTCGAAATTGAACAACGGAAGCTCTCGAGAAATTAAAATGGTCATAACTTTTCACTCGGAGGTCCGATTCAGGCGCAGAATATATCGAGTCGCTCGAAATTGAACAGCGGAAGCTGTCGAGAAATTCAAATGGTCATAACTTCTAACTCGGAGGTCCGATTCAGTCGCATAATATAACGAGACGCTCGAAATTGAACAATGGAAGCTCTTGAGCAATTCAAATGGTCATAACTTTTCACCCGTATTTCAGATTCAATCGAATAATATATCGAGACGCTCGAAATTGAACAACAAAAGCTCTCGAGAAATTCAATTGGTCATAACTTTTCACACGGAGGTCATATTCATGCGCATAATATATTGAGATGCTCGAAATTGAGCAACGGAAGCTCTCGAGAAATTCAAATGGTCATTACTTTTCACTCGGAGGTCCAATTTTGTCACATCACATATAGAGATGCTCAAAATTGAAAAATGGAAGCTCTCGAGAAATTCAAATGGTCATAACTTTTAACTCGGAGATTCGATTCAGGCGCATAATATATCGACACGCTCGAAATTGAACAATGGAAGCTCTTGAGCAATTCAAATGGTCTTAACTTTTCACTCGGAGGTCTGATTGAAATGCATAAAATATCTAGACGCTCGAAATTGAACAACGGAAGCTCTCGAGATATTCAAATTGTCATAACTTATAACTCGGAGATTTGTTTCAGGCGCATGATATATCGAGACGCTCGAAATTTAACAATGGAAGCTCTCGAGAAATTCAAATGGTCATAACTTTTAACTCAGAGATCTGTTTCAGGCACATCATATATCGAGATGTTAAAAAATGAACAATGGAAGCTCTTGAGTTATTCAAATGGTCATAACTTTTCGCTCGCAGGTCCGATTCAGGCGCATCATATATCGAGACGCTCGAAATTGAACAATGGAAGCTCTTGAGCAATTCAAATGGTCATAAGTTTTCACTCGGATGTCAGATTCAGTCGTATAATATATCTAGACGCTCGAAATTGAACAACAAAAGCTCTCGAGAAATTCAATTGGTCATAACTTTTTCACACGGAGGTCATATTCAGTCGAATAATATATTGAGACGCTCGAAATTGAGCAACGGAAGCTCTCGAGAAATTCAATGGTCATTACTTTTCACTCGGAGGTCCGATTTCTGCCGCATCACATATAGAGATGGTCGAATTTGAAAAACGGAAGCTCTCGAGAAATTCAAATGGTCGTAACTTTTAACTCGGAGATTCGATTCAGGCGCATAATATATCGAGACGCTCGAAATTAACAAGGAAGCTCTCGAGAAATTCAAATTGCTATAACTTTTAACTCGGAGATCTGTTTCAGGCGCATAATATATCGAGACGCTCGAAATTGAACAATGGAAGCTCTTGAGCAATTCAAATGGTCGTAACTTTTCACTCGGAGGTGTGATTCAAGCGCATAATATATCGAGACGCTCGAAATTAAACAACGGAAGCTCTCGAGAAATTCAAATTGCTATAACTTTTAACTCGGAGATCTGTTTCAGGCGCATAATATATCGAGACCCTCGAAATTGAACAATGGAAGCTCTTGAGCAATTCAAATGGTCGTAACATCTAACTCAGAGATCTGTTTCGGGCGCATCATATATCGAGATGCTCAAAAATGAACAATGGAAGCTCTTGAGTTATTCAAATGGTCATAACTTTTCGCTCGGAGGTCCGATTCAGGCGCATCATATATCGAGACGCTCGAAATTGAACAACGGAAGCTCTCATCAAATTCAAATGGTCATAACTTTTCAAACGGAGGTCATATTCAAGCGCATAATCTATCAAGACCCTAGAAATTGAACAACGGAAGCTCTTCAGAAATTCAAAAGGTCATAACTTTTCACTCGGAGGTCCGATTCAGGCGCATAATATATAAAGACACTTGAAATTGAACAACCAAGGCTCTCGAGAAATTCAAATGGGCATAACTTTTAACTCGGAGATCCGACTCAGGCGCATAATATATCGAGACGCTCGAAATTGAACAATGGAAGTTCTTGAGCAATTCAAATGGTCATAACTTTTCACTCGGAGGTCCGATTCAGGCGCATAATATATCGATACGCTCGAAATTGAACATCGGAAGCTCTCGAGAAATTCAAATGGTCATAACTTTTCACTCGGAGGTCCGATTCAGGCGCATAATATATCGAGACGCTCGAAATTGAACAGCGGAAGCTGTCGAGAAATTCAAATGGTCATAACTTTTAACTCGGAGGTCTGATTCAGTCGCATAATATATCGAGACGCTCGAAATTGAACAATGGAAGCTCTTGAGCAATTCAAATGGTCATAACGTTTCACTCGGATGTCAGATTCAGTCGAATAATATATCGAGACGCTCGAAATTGAACAACAAAAGCTCTCGAGAAATTCAATTGGTCATAACTTTTCACACGGAGGTCAGATTCAGGCGCATAATATATCGAGACGCTCGAAATTGAACAATGAAAGCGCTTGAGCAATTCAAATGGTCATAACTTTTCACTCGGATGTCAGATTCAGGCACATAATATATCGAGACGCTCGAAATTGAGCAACGGAAGCTCTCGAGAAATTGAAATGGTCATTACTTTTCACTCGGAGGTCCGCTTTTGTCGCATCACTTGTAGAGATGCTCGAAATTGAAAAACGCAAGCTCTCGAGAAATTCAAATGGTCATAAAATTTAACTTGGAGATTCGATTCAGGCGCATAATATATCGAGACGCTCGAAATTGAACAATGGAAGCTCTTGAGCAATTCAAATGGTCATAACTTTTCACTAAGAGGTCTGATTCTAGCGCATGATATATCGAGACGCTCGAAATTGAACAACGAAAGCTCTCGAGAAATTCAAATAGTCATAACATTTAACTCGGAGGTCCAATTTAGGCGCCTAATATATAGAGACGCTCGAAATTGAACAGCGGAAGCTCTCGAGAAATTCAAATGGTCATTACTTTTAACTCGGAGATCCGATTCAGGCGCATAATATATCGAGACTCTCGAAATTGAACAATGGAAGCTCTTGAGCAATTCAAATGGTCATAACTTTTCACTCGGAGGTCCGATTCAGGCGCATAATATATCAAGACGCTCAAAATTGAACAACGGAAGCTCTCGAGAAATTCAAATGGTCATGACTTTTCACTCGGAGGTCCGATTCAGGCGCTTAATATATCTAGACGCTCGAAATTGAACAGCGGAAGCTGTCGAGAAATTCAAATGGTCATAACTTTTAACTCGGAGGTCCGATTCAGTCGCATAATATATCGAGACGCTCGAAATTGAACAATGGAAGCTCTTGAGCAATTCAAATGGTCATAACGTTTCACTCGGAAGTCAGATTCAGTCGAATAATATATTGAGACGCTCAAAATTAAACAACAAAAGCTCTCGGGAAATTCAATTGGTCATAACTTTTCACACGGAGGTCATATTCAAGCGCATAATATATTGAGACGTTGAAATTGAGCAACGGAAGCTCTCGAGAAATTCAAATGGTCATTACTTTTCACTCGGAGGTTCGATTTTGTCGCATCACATATAGAGATGCTCGAAATTGAAAAACGGAAGCTCTCGAGAAATTCAAATGGTCATAACTATTAACTCGGAGATTCGATTCAGGCGTATAATATATCGAGACGCTCGAAATTGAACAATGGAAGCTCTTGAGCAATTCAAATGGTCATAACTTTTCACTCGGAGGTCTGATTCTAGCGCATAATATATCAAGACGCTCGAAATTGAACAACGGAAGGTCTCGAGAAATTCAAATTGCCATAACTTTTAACTCGGAGATCTGTTTCAGGCGCATAATATATCGAGACGCTCGAAATTGAACAATGGAAGCTCTTGAGCAATTCAAATGGTCATAACATTTCACTCGGAGGTCTGATACAGGCGCATAATATATTGAGACTCTCGAAATTGAACAACGGAAGCTCTCAAGAAATTCAAATGGTCATAAATTTTCACTCGGAGGTCCGATTCTGGCGCATCACATAAAGAGATGCTCGAAATTGAACAACAGAAGCTCTAGAAAAATTAAAATGGTCATAACTTTTCTCATGGAGGTCAGATTTAGGCGCATCACATATAGAGACGCTCGAAATTGAACTACAGAAGCTCTCGAGAAATTCAAATTGTCATAACTTTTCACACGGAAGTCAGATTCAGGCGCATAATATATCGAGACGCTCGAAATTGAACAATGGAAGCTCTTGAGCAATTCAAATCGTCATAACTTTTCACTCGGATGTCAGATTCAGGCACATAATATATCGAGACGCTCGAAATTGAGCAACGGAAGCTCTCGAGAAATTGAAATGGTCATAACGTTTCACTCGGAGGTCCGATTCATTCGCATAATATATCGAGACGCTCGAAATTCAACAATGGAAGCTCTTGAGCAATTCAAATGGTCATAACGTTTCACTCGGATGTCAGATTCAGTCGAATAATATATCGAGACGCTCGAAATTGAACAACAAAAGCTCTCGAGAAATTCAATTGGTCATAAATTTTCACACGGAGGTCATATTCAAGCGAATAATATATTGAGACGCTCGAAATTGAGCAACGGAAGCTCTCGAGAAATTCAAATGGTCATTACTTTTCACTCGGAGGTCCGATTTTGTCGCATCACATATAGAGATGCTCGAAATTGAAAAACGGAAGCTCTTGAGAAATTCAAATTGTCATAACTATTAACTCGGAGATTCGATTCAGGCGCATAATATATCGAGACGCTCGAAATTGAACAATGGAAGCTCTTGAGCAATTCAAATGGTCATAACTTTTCACTCGGAGGTCTGATTCTAGCTCATAATATATCGAGACGCTCAAAATTGAACAACGGAAGGTCTCGAGAAATTCAAATTGCTATAACTTTTAACTCGGAGATCTGTTTCAGGCGCATAATATATCGAGACGCTCGAAATTGAACAATGGAAGCTCTCGAGAAATTCAAATCGTCATAACTTTTAACTCAGAGATCTGTTTCAGGCGCATAATATATCGAGACGCTCGAAATTGAACAATGGAAGCTCTGGAGCAATTCAAATGGTGATAACATTTCTCTCGGAGGTCTGATTCAAGCGCATAATATATTGAGACTCTCGAAATTGAACAACGGAAGCACTCGAGAAATTAAAATGGTCATAAATTTTCACTCGGAGGTCCGATTCTGGCGCATCACATATAGAGATGCTCAAAATTGAACAATAGAAGCTCTCGAAAAATTAAAATGGTCATAACTTTTCTCACGGAGGTCAGATTTAGGCGCATCACATATAGAGACGCTCGAAATTGAACTACGGAAGCTGTCGAGAAATTCAAATTGTCATAACTTTTCACACGGAGGTCAGATTCAGGCGCATAATATATCGATACGCTCGAAATTGAACATCGGAAGCTCTCGAGAAATTCAAATGGTCATAACTTTTCACTCGGAGGTCTGATTCTAGCTCATAATATATCGAGACGCTCGAAATTGAACAACGGAAGGTCTCGAGAAATTCAAATTGCTATAACTTTTAACTCGGAGATCTGTTTCAGGCGCATAATATATCGAGACGCTCGAAATTGAACAATGGAAGTTCTTGAGCAATTCAAATGGTCATAACTTTTCACTCGGAGGTCCGATTCAGGCGCATAATATATCGATACGCTCGAAATTGAACATCGGAAGCTCTCTAGAAATTCAAATGGTCATAACTTTTCACTCGGAGGTCCGATTCAGGCGCATAATATATCGAGACGCTCGAAATTGAACAGCGGAAGCTGTCGAGAAATTCAAATGGTCATAACTTTTAACTCGGAGGTCTGATTCAGTCGCATAATATATCGAGACGCTCGAAATTGAACAATGGAAGCTCTTGAGCAATTCAAATGGTCATAACGTTTCACTCGGATGTCAGATTCAGTCGAATAATATATCGAGACGCTCGAAATTGAACAACAAAAGCTCTCGAGAAATTCAATTGGTCATAACTTTTCACACGGAGGTCAGATTCAGGCGCATAATATATCGAGACGCTCGAAATTGAACAATGAAAGCGCTTGAGCAATTCAAATGGTCATAACTTTTCACTCGGATGTCAGATTCAGGCACATAATATATCGAGACGCTCGAAATTGAGCAACGGAAGCTCTCGAGAAATTCAAATGGTCATTACTTTTCACTCGGAGGTCCGCTTTTGTCGCATCACATGTAGAGATGCTCGAAATTGAAAAACGGAAGCTCTCGAGAAATTCAAATGGTCATAAAATTTAACTTGGAGATTCGATTCAGGCGCATAATATATCGAGACGCTCGAAATTGAACAATGGAAGCTCTTGAGCAATTCAAATGGTCATAACTTTTCACTAAGAGGTCTGATTCTAGCGCATGATATATCGAGACGCTCGAAATTGAACAACGGAAGCTCTCGAGAAATTCAAATAGTCATAACATTTAACTCGGAGGTCCAATTTAGGCGCCTAATATATAGAGACGCTCGAAATTGAACAGCGGAAGCTCTCGAGAAATTCAAATGGTCATTACTTTTAACTCGGAGATCCGATTCAGGCGCATAATATATCGAGACTCTCGAAATTGAACAATGGAAGCTCTTGAGCAATTCAAATGGTCATAACTTTTCACTCGGAGGTCCGATTCAGGCGCATAATATATCAAGACGCTCGAAATTGAACAACGGAAGCTCTCGAGAAATTCAAATGGTCATGACTTTTCACTCGGAGGTCCGATTCAGGCGCTTAATATATCTAGACGCTCGAAATTGAACAGCGGAAGCTGTCGAGAAATTCAAATGGTCATAACTTTTAACTCGGAGGTCCGATTCAGTCGCATAATATATCGAGACGCTCGAAATTGAACAATGGAAGCTCTTGAGCAATTCAAATGGTCATAACGTTTCACTCGGAAGTCAGATTCAGTCGAATAATATATTGAGACGCTCAAAATTAAACAACAAAAGCTCTCGGGAAATTCAATTGGTCATAACTTTTCACACGGAGGTCATATTCAAGCGCATAATATATTGAGACGTTGAAATTGAGCAACGGAAGCTCTCGAGAAATTCAAATGGTCATTACTTTTCACTCGGAGGTTCGATTTTGTCGCATCACATATAGAGATGCTCGAAATTGAAAAACGGAAGCTCTCGAGAAATTCAAATGGTCATAACTATTAACTCGGAGATTCGATTCAGGCGTATAATATATCGAGACGCTCGAAATTGAACAATGGAAGCTCTTGAGCAATTCAAATGGTCATAACTTTTCACTCGGAGGTCTGATTCTAGCGCATAATATATCAAGACGCTCGAAATTGAACAACGGAAGGTCTCGAGAAATTCAAATTGCCATAACTTTTAACTCGGAGATCTGTTTCAGGCGCATAATATATCGAGACGCTCGAAATTGAACAATGGAAGCTCTTGAGCAATTCAAATGGTCATAACATTTCACTCGGAGGTCTGATACAGGCGCATAATATATTGAGACTCTCGAAATTGAACAACGGAAGCTCTCAAGAAATTCAAATGGTCATAAATTTTCACTCGGAGGTCCGATTCTGGCGCATCACATAAAGAGATGCTCGAAATTGAACAACAGAAGCTCTAGAAAAATTAAAATGGTCATAACTTTTCTCATGGAGGTCAGATTTAGGCGCATCAATATAGAGACGCTCGAAATTGAACTACAGAAGCTCTCGAGAAATTCAAATTGTCATAACTTTCACACGGAAGTCAGATTCAGGCGCATAATATATCGAGTCGCTCGAAATTGAACAATGGAAGCTCTTGAGCAATTCAAATCGTCATAACTTTTCACTCGGATGTCAGATTCAGGCACATAATATATCGAGACGCTCAAATTGAGCAACGGAAGCTCTCGAGAAATTGAAATGGTCATAACGTTTCACTCGGAGGTCCGATTCATTCGCATAATATATCGAGACGCTCGAAATTCAACAATGGAAGCTCTTGAGCAATTCAAATGGTCATAACGTTTCACTCGGATGTCAGATTCAGTCGAATAATATATCGAGACGCTCGAAATTGAACAACAAAAGCTCTCGAGAAATTCAATTGGTCATAAATTTTCACACGGAGGTCATATTCAAGCGAATAATATATTGAGACGCTCGAAATTGAGCAACGGAAGCTCTCGAGAAATTCAAATGGTCATTACTTTTCACTCGGAGGTCCGATTTTGTCGCATCACATATAGAGATGCTCGAAATATGAAAAACGGAAGCTCTCGAGAAATTCAAATTGTCATAACTATTAACTCGGAGATTCGATTCAGGCGCATAATATATCGAGACGCTCGAAATTGAACAATGGAAGCTCTTGAGCAATTCAAATGGTCATAACTTTTCACTCGGAGGTCTGATTCTAGCTCATAATATATCGAGACGCTCGAAATTGAACAACGGAAGGTCTCGAGAAATTCAAATTGCTATAACTTTTAACTCGGAGATCTGTTTCAGGCGCATAATATATCGAGACGCTCGAAATTGAACAATGGAAGCTCTCGAGAAATTCAAATCGTATAACTTTTAACTCAGAGATCTGTTTCAGGCGCATAATATATCGAGACGCTCGAAATTGAACAATGGAAGCTCTGGAGCAATTCAAATGGTGATAACATTTCTCTCGGAGGTCTGATTCAAGCGCATAATATATTGAGACTCTCGAAATTGAACAACGGAAGCTCTCGAGAAATTAAATGGTCATAAATTTTCACTCGGAGGTCCGATTCTGGCGCATCACATATAGAGATGCTCAAAATTGAACAATAGAAGCTCTCGAAAATTAAAATGGTCATAACTTTCTCACGGAGGTCAGATTTAGGCGCATCACATATAGAGACGCTCGAAATTAACTACGGAAGCTGTCGAGAAATTCAAATTGTCATAACTTTTCACCGGAGGTCAGATTCAGTCGCGATAATATATGAGACGCTCGAAATTAAACAAAAAGCTCTCGGGAAATTCAATTGGTCATAACTTTTCACACGGAGGTCATATTCAGCGCATAATATATCGAGACGTCGAAATTGAAGCAACGGAAGCTCTCGAGAAATTCAAATGGTCATTACTTTTCACTCGGAGGTCGATTTTGTCGCATACATATAGAGATGCTCGAAATGAAAAACGGAAGCTCTCGAGAAATTCAAATGGTCATAACTATTAACTCGGAGATCGATTCAGGCGTATAATATATCGAGACGCTCGAAATTGAACAATGGAAGCTCTTGAGCAATTCAAATGGTCATAACTTTTCACTCGGAGTCGATTCAGGCGCATAATATATCAAGACGCTCGAAATTGAACAACGGAAGCTCTCGAGAAATTCAAATGGTCATAACTTTTAACTCGGAGTCGTTTCAGGCGCATAATATATCGAGACGCTCGAAATTGAACAATGGAAGCTCTTGAGCAATTCAAATGGTCATAACTTTTCACTCGGAGGTCTGATTCAGGCGCATAATATATTGAGACTCTCGAAATTGAACAACGGAAGCTCTCAAGAAATTCAAATGGTCATAATTTTCACTCGGAGGTCCGATTCTGGCGCATACATAAAGAGACGCTCGAAATTGAACAACGAAGCTCTAGAGAAATTCAAATGGTCATAACTTTCTCATGGAGGTCAGATTTAGGCGCATCACATATAGAGACGCTCGAAATTGAACTACAGGAAGCTCTCGAGAAATTCAAATTGTCATAACTTTTCACACGGAAGTCAGATTCAGGCGCATAATATATCGAGACGCTCGAAATTGAACAATGGAAGCTCTTGAGCAATTCAAATGGTCATAACTTTTCACTCGGAGGTCTGATTCAGGCGCATAATATATCAGACGCTCGAAATTGAACAACGGAAGGTCTCGAGAAATTCAAATTGCCATAACTTTTCACTCGGAGGTCTGATTCAGGCGCATAATATATCGAGACGCTCGAAATTGAACAATGGAAGCTCTGAGCAATTCAAATGGTCATAACATTTCACTCGGAGGTCTGATACAGGCGCATAATATATTGAGACTCTCGAAATTGAACAACGGAAGCTCTCAAGAAATTCAAATGGTCATAAATTTTCACTCGGAGGTCCGATTCTGGCGCATCACATAAAGAGATGCTCGAAATTGAACAACAGAAGCTCTAGAAAAATTAAAATGGTCATAACTTTTCTCATGGAGGTCAGATTAGGCGCATCACATATAGAGACGCTCGAAATTGAACTACAGAAGCTCTCGAGAAATTCAAATGTCATAACTTTTCACACGGAGTCAGATTCAGGCGCATAATATATCGAGTCGCTCGAAATTGAACAATGGAAGCTCTTGAGCAATTCAAATGTCATAACTTTTCACTCGGATGTCAGATTCAGGCACATAATATATCGAGACGCTCGAAATTGAACAACGGAAGCTCTCGAGAAATTCAAATGGTCATAACTTTTCACTCGGAGGTCCGATTCAGCGCATAATATATCGAGACGCTCGAAATTAACAATGGAAGCTCTTGAGAAATTCAAATGGTCATAACGTTTCACTCGGATGTCAGATTCAGTCGAATAATATATCGAGACGCTCGAAATTGAACAACGAAGCTCTCGAGAAATTCAAATGGTCATAAATTTTCACACGGAGGTCATATTCAGCGCATAATATATGAGACGCTCGAAATTGACAACGGAAGCTCTCGAGAAATTCAAATGGTCATACTTTTCACTCGGAGGTCCGATTTGTCGCATACATATAGAGATGCTCGAAAATGAACAACGGAAGCTCTCGAGAAATTCAAATGTCATAACTTTTAACTCGGAGATCGATTCAGGCGCATAATATATCGAGACGCTCGAAATTGAACAATGGAAGCTCTGAGAATTCAAATGGTCATAACTTTTCACTCGGAGGTCGATTCAGCGCATAATATATCGAGACGCTCGAAATTGAACAACGGAAGCTCTCGAGAAATTCAAATGTATAACTTTTAACTCGGAGATCTGATTCAGGCGCATAATATATCGAGACGCTCGAAATTGAACAATGGAAGCTCTCGAGAAATTCAAATCGTCATAACTTTTAACTCGAGATCTGTTTCAGGCGCATAATATATCGAGACGCTCGAAATTGAACAATGGAAGCTCTGGAGCAATTCAAATGGTGATAACATTTCTCTCGGAGGTCTGATTCAAGCGCATAATATATTGAGACTCTCGAAATTGAACAACGGAAGCTCTCGAGAAATTAAAATGGTCATAAATTTTCACTCGGAGGTCCGATTCTGGCGCATACATATAGAGATGCTCAAAATTGAACAATAGAAGCTCTCGAAAATTAAAATGGTCATAACTTTTCTCACGGAGGTCAGATTTAGGCGCATCACATATAGAGACGCTCGAAATTGAACTACGGAAGCTCTCGAGAAATTCAAATGTCATAACTTTTCACACGGAGGTCAGATTCAGGCGCATAATATATCGAGACGCTCGAAATTGAACAATGGAAGCTCTTGAGCAATTCAAATGGTCATAACTTTTCACTCGGATGTCAGATTCAGGCACATAATATATCGAGACGCTCGAAATTAAGCAACGGAAGCTCTCGAGAAATTCAAATGGTCATTACTTTTCACTCGGAGGTCCGCTTTTTCGCATCACATGTAGAGATGCTCGAAATTGAAAAACGGAAGCTCTCGAGAAATTCAAATGGTCATAAATTTAACTTGGAGATTCGATTTAGGCGCATAATATATCGAGACGCTAGAAATTGAACAATGGAAGCTCTTGAGCAATTCAAATGGTCATAACTTTTCACTAAGAGGTCTGATTCTAGCGCATGATATATCGAGACGCTCGAAATTGAACAACGGAAGCTGTCGAGAAATTCAAATAGTCATAACATTTAACTCGGAGGTCCAATTTAGGCGCATAATATATAGAGACGCTCGAAATTGAACAGCGGAAGCTCTCGAGAAATTCAAATGGTCATTACTTTTAACTCGGAGATCCGATTCAGGCGCATAATATATCGAGACTCTCGAAATTGAACAAT
The DNA here is from genome assembly GCF_000004515.6 of Glycine max. Lineage (NCBI taxonomy): Eukaryota > Viridiplantae > Streptophyta > Magnoliopsida > Fabales > Fabaceae > Glycine > Glycine max. Next base: position 207,225 of record NW_024464717.1, read on the forward strand.
GGAAGTTCTTGAGCAATTCAAATGGTCATAACTTTTCACTCAGAGGTCCGATTCAGGCGCATAATATATCAGACGCTCGAAATTGAACAACGGAAGCTCTCGAGAAATTCAAATGGTCATGACTTTTCACTCGGAGGTCCGATTCAGGCGCTTAATATATCGAGACGCTCGAAATTGAACACGGAAGCTGTCGAGAAATTCAAATGGTCATAACTTTTAACTCGGAGGTCCGATTCAGCGCATAATATATCGAGACGCTCGAAATTGAACAATGGAAGCTCTTGAGCAATTCAAATGGTCATAACGTTTCACTCAGATGTCAGATTCAGTCGAATAATATATTGAGACGCTCAAATTAAACAACAAAAGCTCTCGAGAAATTCAATGGTCATAACTTTTCACACGGAGGTCATATTCAAGCGCATAATATATTGAGACGCTCGAAATTGAGCAACGGAAGCTCTCGAGAAATTCAAATGGTCATAAATTTTCACTCGGAGGTCCGATTCTGGCGCATCACATAAAGAGATGCTCGAAATTGAACAACAGAAGCTCTCGAAAAATTAAAATGCTCATAACTTTTCTCACGGAGGACCGATTTAGGCGCATCACATATAGAGACGCTCGAAATTGAACTACAGAAGCTCTCGAGAAATTCAAATTGTCATAACTTTTCACACGGAGGTCAGATTCAGGCGCATAATATATCGAGACCATCGAAATTGAACAATGGAAGCTCTTGAGCAATTCAAATGGTCATAACTTTTCACTCGGATGTCAGATTCAGGCACATAATATATCGAGACGCTCGAAATTGAGCAACGGAAGCTCTCGAGAAATTCAAATGGTCATTACTTTACACTCGGAGGTCCGATTTTGTCGCATCACATATAGAGATGCTCGAAATTGAAAACGGAAGCTCTCGAGAAATTCAAATGGTCATAAATTTACTCGAGATTCGATTCAGGCGCATAATATATCAAGACACTCGAAATTGAACAACGGAAGCTCTCGAGAAATTCATATGGTCATAACTTTTCACACGGAGGTCGATTCAGGGCATAATATATTGAGACGCTCGAAATTGAACAACGGAAGCTCTCGAGAAATTAAATGGTCATAACTTCTCTCACAGAGGTCAGATTTGGCACATCACATATAGAGACGCTCGAAATTGAACAACAGAAACTGTCGAGAAGTTCAAATGGTCATAACTTTTCACTCGAAGGTCCGATTCAGGAGCATCATATATCGAGATGCTCGAACATGAACAATGGAAGCTCTTGAGTTATACAAATGGTCATAACTTTTCACTCGGAGGTCCGATTCAGGCGCACAGGATATCGAGACGCTCGAAATTGAACAACGGAAGCTCCCGAGAAATTCAAATGATCATAACTTTTCTCACGGAGGTCAGATTTAGGCTCATCACATATAGAGACGCTTGAAATTGAACAACGGAAGCTGTCGAGAAATTCAAATGGTCATAAGTTTTCACACGGAGGTCTGATTCAGGCACATAATATATCTAGACGCTCGAAATTGAACAATGGAATCTTTTGAGATATTCAAATGGTCATAACTTTTCACTCGGAGGTCTGATTCAGGCGCATAAGATATCGAGACGCTCGAAATTGAACAATGGAAGCTCTTGAGCATTTCAAATGGTCATAACGTTTCACTCGGAGGTCCGATTTAGGCGCATCAGATATCGAGACGCTCGAAATTGAACAACGGAAGCTCTCGAGAAATTCAAATGGTCATAACTTTTCACACGGAGGTCATATTCAGGCGCATAATATATTGAGACGCTCGAAATTGAACAACGGAAGCTCTCGAGAAATTCAAATGGTCATAAGTTTTCACACGGAGGTCTGATTCTGGCGTATAAGATATCGAGACGCTCGAAATTGAACAACGGAAGCTCTCGAGAAATTCAAATGGTCATAATTTTTCACACGGAGGTCAGATTCAGGCACATAACATATCGAGACGTTCGAAATTGAACAATGGAAGCTCTTGAGTTATTCAAATGGTCATAACTTTTCACTCGGAGGTCTGATTCAGGCGCATAAGATATCGAGACGCTCGAAATTGAACAACGGAAGCTCTCGAGAAATTAAAATGGTCATAACTTTTCTCACGGAGGTCAGATTTAGGCACATCACATATAGAGACGCTCGAAATTGAACAACGGAAGCTCTCGAGAAATTCAAATGGTCATAACGTTTCACTCGGAGGTCCGATTCAGGCGTATAATATATCGAGACACTCAAAATTGAACAACGGAAGCTCTCAAGGGAGGTCCGATTCAGGCGTATAATATATCGAGACACTCAAAATTGAACAACGGAAGCTCTCGAGAAATTCAAATGGTCATAACTTTTCACACGGAGGTCAGATTCAGGCGCATAATATATCAAGACACTCGAAATTGAACAACGGAAGCTCTCGAGAAATTCAAATGGTCATAACTTTTCACACGGAGGTCGATTCAGGCGCATAATATATCGAGACGCTCGAAATTGAACAACGGAAGCTCTCGAGGAAATTCGTATGGTCATAAGTTTTCACACGGAGGTCTGATTCAGGCGCATAAGATATCGAGACGCTCGAAATTGAACCACGGAAGCTCTCGAGAAATTCAAATGGGCATAACATTTCACTTGGAGGTCCAATTCAGGCGCATAATATATTGAGACGCTTGAAATTGAACAACGGACGCTCTCGAGAAATTCATATGGTCATAAGTTTTCACTCGGAGGTCTGATTCAGGGGCATAAGATATCGAGAGGCTTCAAATTGAATAACGGAAGCTCTAGGGAAAATCTTGTGCTCTAATTGTTTCACTCGGAGGTCCGATCTCAGATGACATAAAGGATCCGGGACACTCGGAATGTATCTCCTGCGAAGCTCTGGGAGCTATTCAAATCAGACTTGCCTCTTTTGCTCGCAGTGGAGATCTCACGGGGATTGAATATCAAAGACGGTCGCAGATAACCATCAGAAATCTCCCGAGAAATACGAGTGGTCAATGCTTTTCCTTGGGCTCTGCTTGTCATCGGGATCGCCTACTCAGGAGGACAAAAGTGA
>NW_024464718.1:0-236 GCF_000004515.6 Glycine max
ATCGAGACGCTCGAAATTGAACAACGAAATCTCTCGAGAAATTCAAATGGTCATAAATTATCACATGGAGGTCCGATTCAGGCGCATCATATATCGAGACGCTCGAAATTGAACAATGGAAGCTCTCGAGAAATTCAAATGGTCTTAAATTATCACACGGAGGTCCGATTCAAGCGCATCATATATCGAGACGCTCGAAATTGAACAATGGAAGCTCTCGACAATTTATAATTGTC
>NW_024464718.1:625-1375 GCF_000004515.6 Glycine max
CGATTCAGCCCAGACGATATCGAGACGCTCGAAACTGAACAATGGAAGCTCTCGAGAAATTCAAATGGTCATAAATTATCACAAGGAGGTCCGATTCAGGCGCATCATATATCGAGACACTCAAAATTGAACAACGGAAGCTCTCGAGAAATTCAAATGGTCATAAATTATCACAAGGAGGTCCGATTTAGGCGCATCATATATCGAGACGCTCGAAATTGAACATTGGAAGCTCTCGAGAAATTCAAATGGTCATAAATTATCACACGGAGGTCCGATTCATTCGCATCTTATATCAAGACGCTCAAAATTGAACAACGGAAGCTCTCGAGAAATTGAAATTGTGAAAACTTTTCACTCGGATGTCCGATTCAGGCACGTCAGATATCGAGAAGCTCGAAATTACAAAACGGAACTTCTCGAGAAATTCAAATAGTTATAACTTTTCACATGGAGGTCCGATTCAAGAACATAACATATGGAGACGCCCGAAATTTAACCACGGAGGATCTCGAGAAATTCAAAGAGTTATAACATTTCACACGGAGGTCCAATTCAAGCACATCATATATCGAGACGCTCGAAATTGAACAACGAAATCTATCGAGAAATTCTAATGGGCATAAATTATCACACGGAGGTCCGATTCAGGCGCATCATATATCGAGACGCTCGAAATTGAACAATGGAAGCTCTCGAGAAATTCAAATGGTCATAAATTATCACAAGGAGGTCGTTTTCAGGCGCATC
>NW_024464718.1:1706-2477 GCF_000004515.6 Glycine max
TATAACTTTTCACACGGAGGTCCAATTCAAGCACATCATATATCGAGACGCTCGAAATTGAACAACGAAATCTCTCGAGAAATTCAAATGGTCATAAATTATCACACGGAGGTTCGATTCAGGCGCATCATATATCGAGACGCTCGAAATTGAACAATGGAAGCTCTCGACAATTTATAAATTGCATAACTTTTCACTCGGATGTCCGATTCAGGCACATCAATTTAACCACGGAAGATCTCGAGAAATTCAAATGGTCATAACTTTTCACACGGAGGTCCGATTAAAGTACGTCATATATCGAGACGCTCAAAATTGAACAACGAAATCTCTCGAGAAATTCAAATGGTAATAAGTTATCACACGGAGGTCCGATTCAGGAACATCACATATCGAGACGCTCGAAATTGAACAACGGAAGCTCTTGGGAATTTGAAATTGTCACAACTTTTCACTCGGATGTCCGATTCAGGCACATCAGCTATCGAGACGCTCGAAATTAAACAACGGAAGCTCTCGAGAAATTAAAATTGACATAACTTTCCACTCGGATGTCCGATTCAGGCGCATCATATATCGAGACGCTCGAAATTGAACAACGAAAGCTCTCGACAATTTAAAATTGTCATAACATTTCACTCGGATGTCCGATTCAGGCACATCAGATATCGAGACGCTCGAAATTAAAAAACGGAACCTCTCGAGAAATTCAAATAGTCATAACTTTTCACACGGAGGTCCGATTCAAGCACATCAAATATGTAGACGCCC
>NW_024464718.1:2851-3934 GCF_000004515.6 Glycine max
GAACAAACAAAATCTCTCGAGAAATACAAATTTTCATAAGTTATCACACGGAGGTCCGATTCAAGCACATCACATATGGAGACGCCCGAAATTTAACCACGGAATATCTCGAGAAATTCAAATGGTCATAACTTTTCACACGGAGGTCCGATTCAAGTACGTCATATATCGAGACGCTCGAAATTGAACAACGAAAGCTCTCGAGAAATTCAAATGGTCATAAGTTATCACACGGAGGTCCGATTCAGGAACATCACATATCGAGACGCTCGAAATTGAACAACGGAAGCTCTCGAGAAATTGAAATTGTCATAACTTATCACTCGGATATCCGATTCAGGGGCATAATATATCGAGACGCTCGAAATTAAAAACCGGAACCTCTCGAGAAATTCAAATTGTTATAACTTTTCACATGGAGGTCCCATTCAAGCACATCACATATGGAGACGCTCGAAATTTAACCACGGAAGATCTCAAGAAATTCAAATAGTTATAACTTTTCACACGGAGGTCCAATTCAAGCACATTATATATCGAGACGCTCGAAATTGAACAACGAAATCCCTCGAGAAATTCAAATGGTCATAAATTATCACACGGAGGTCCGATTCAGGCGCATCATATATCGAGACGCTCGAAACTGAACAATGGAAGCTCTCGAGAAATTCAAATGGTCATAAATTATCACAAGGAGGTCCGATTCAGGCGCATCATATATCGAGACACTCAAAATTGAACAACGGAAGCTCTCGAGAAATTCAAATGGTCATAAATTATCACAAGGAGGTCCGATTTAGGCGCATCATATATCGAGACGCTCGAAATTGAACATTGGAAGCTCTCGAGAAATTCAAATGGTCATAAATTATCACACGGAGGTCCGATTCATTCGCATCTTATATCAAGACGCTCAAAATTGAACAACGGAAGCTCTCGAGAAATTGAAATTGTGAAAACTTTTCACTCGGATGTCCGATTCAGGCACGTCAGATATCGAGAAGCTCGAAATTACAAAGCGGAACTTCTCGAGAAATTCAAATAGTTATAACTTTATGGTGTTAGCTCAAATTCAAGCACATT
>NW_024464718.1:4189-4856 GCF_000004515.6 Glycine max
GATGTCCGATTCAGGCACATCAGAGACTGAGACGCTCGAAATTAAAAAACGGAACCTCTCGAGAAATTCAAATAGTCATAACTTTTCACATGGAGGTCCGATTCAAGCACATCACATATCGAGGAGCCCGAAATTGAACCACGGAAGATCTCGAGAAATTCAAATGGTCATAACTTTTCAAACGGAGGTCCAATTCAAGCACATCAGATATCGAGACGCTCGAAATTGAACAACGAAATCTCTCGAGAAATTCAAATGGTCATAAATTATCACACGGAAGTCCGATTCAGGCGCATCATATATCGAGACGCTCGAAATTGAACAATGGAAGCTCTCGAGAAATTCAAATGGTCATAAATTATCACACGGAGGTCCGATTCAAGCGCATCATATATCGAGACGCTCGAAATTGAACAACGGAAACTCTAGAGAAATTTAAATGATCATAAATTTTCACTCGGATGTCCGATTCAGGCACATGATATATCGAGACGCTCGAAATTGAGCAAACGAAATCTCTCGAGAAATTCAAATTTTCATAAGTTATCACACGGAGGTCCGATTCAAGCACATCACATATGGAGACGCCCGAAATTTATCCACGGAAGATCTCGAGAAATTCAAATGGTCAAAACTTTTCACACGGAGGTCCGATTCAAGTACGTCA
>NW_024464718.1:8108-9798 GCF_000004515.6 Glycine max
CGGAAGCTCTCGAGAAATTAAAAATTGTCATAACTTTTCACTCGGATATCCGATTCAGGCACATCAGATATCGAGACGCTCGAAATTAAAAAACGGAACCTCTCGAGAAATTCAAATTGTTATAACTTTTCACATGGAGGTCCGATTCAAGCACATCACATATGGAGACGCCCGAAATTTAACCACGGAAGATCTCGAGAAATTCAAATAGTTATAACTTTTCACACGGAGGTCCAATTCAGGCACATCATATATCGAGACGCTCGAAATTGAACAACGAAATCTCTCGAGAAATTCAAATGGTCATAACTTTTCACACGGAGGTCCGATTCAAGCACATCACATATGGAGACGCCCGAAATTGAACCACGGAAGATCTCGAGAAATTGAAATGGTCATAACTTTTCACTCGGATGTCCGATTCAGGGGCATAATATATCGAGATGCTCGAAATTCAACAACGGAACCTCTCGAGAAATTTAAATGATAATAAATTTTCACTCGGATGTCCGATTCAGGCGCATCATATATCGAGACGCTCGAAATTGAACCCTCGGAAGTTCTCGAGAAATTAAACTCCCCCATAACTTTTCACTCGGATGTCCGATTCAGGCATATCAGATATCGAGACGCTCAAAATTAAAAAACGGAATCTCTCGAGAAATTCAAATGGTCATAACTTTTCACACGGAGGTCCGATTCAAGCACATCACATATGGAGACGCCCGAAATTTAACCACGGAAGATCTCGAGAAATTCAAATGGTCATAACTTTTCACACGGAGGTCTGACTCAGGCACATCACTTATTGAGACGCTCGAAATTGAACAACGGAAGCTTTCGAGAAATTCAAATGGTCATAGGTTATCACACGGAGGTCCGATTCAGGAACATCACGTATCGGGACGCTCGAAATTGAAAAACGGAAGCTCTCGAGAAATTGAAATTTTCATAACTTTACACTCGGATGTCCGATTCAGGCACATGAGATATCGAGACGCTCGAAATTAAACAACGGAAGCTCTCGAGAAATTCAAATGGTCATAACTTTTCACACAAAGGTCCGATTGAGGCACATCACATATGGAGACGCCCGAAATTGAACCACGGAAGATCTCGAGAAATTGAAATGGTCATAACTTTTCACTCGGATGTCCGATTCAGGCGCATAATATATCGAGATGCTCAAAATTGAACAACGAAAGCTCTCGAGAAATTTAAATGATCATATATTTTCACTCGGATGTCCGATTCAGGAACATCATATATCGAGACGCCCGAAATTGAACTATGGAAGCTCTCGAGAAATTAAAATTGTCATAACTTTTCACTCGGATGTACGATTCAGGCACATCAGATATCGAGACGCTCGAAATTAAACAACGGAAGCTCTCGAGAAATTCAAATGGTCATAAACTTTTTACACGGAGGTCCGATTTAGGCACATCACATATGGAGACACCCGAAATTGAACCACGGAAGATCTCGAGAAATTCAAATGGTCATAACTTTTCACACGGAGGTTCGATTCAGGTGCATCATATATCGAGACGCTTGAAATTGAACAACGGAAGCTCCCGAGAAATTAAAATTGTCATAACTTTTCACTCGGATGTCCGATTCAAGCACATCAGATATGGAGACGCCCGAAATTAAACCATGGAAGATCTCGAAAAATTCAAATGGTCAT
>NW_024464718.1:28684-37284 GCF_000004515.6 Glycine max
CCGATTCAGGCAAGAATCCTAAAGAGAGAGTGTACCACACAGGCTATGACAGTTATAACAACACCTTTCTCTTTATACATACTTATACACACAACAATCCTATGAATCAGTCACACATCCATGCTCAAGACAATAAGGCAGAAATACACACAATGTGTGACTTAACGTCACTCCCCGAAACCTACTCCCAAGTTTCAGAGAAACACAGCATTCACACAGCAAGACCATAACAGGTTCACTAGAATCCAACTTTTGCTCTGATACCACCTTTTGTGGCGTCCCTAAATTAATGACTGGTTTAATAGAAATAATTTAAATAACAAAAACCATGGTAAATTTTTTTTTCTTCTTTTTCTTTTTCATTTCTTTCTCTTTTCACCATAACTAGGGTTAGAAGGAAAATCCTCACTATAAAGTCCTGAATGGCCAGTTCACAACTCTATTCGGAGTCATTTCTTTCTTACCGCTCATAATTCTCTAAATTATTTTGCTGTTTCAAAAGGAAGAATGTACCAGCCATTACTTTAGGTCGTCACATGAAAATAAGAGAATAAAATACGGTCGATAAACTCTTTTACAAATAAAGTTGCTAATGCTTTCTTTTCAAATAACGAGATCGATTATAAATGCATATATCATTTAAAGCTGTCCAAAATATGAGAGTTTTACAAAATACAGTGTCATCCAGAGCAAAGGTGTCCATAGCGGTGGCTTCAGCCACATGTATACAATCATCAAATGCCTATACATCAGGTCTACCCATACAAAAACAAAAGAGTAAACCTAACAGTTAGTCCTAGATACACCCACCCTCAAAATATACAAAACGAATCCAAAAAGTTGTCCACTAGGACGAAGAGCCTCCGCTGATCGCCATCTCCCTCGGGCCACTATCCTCCGTAGAGTCTGCCTCAGATGCCGACATGACTTCCTCGGGAGAATCCACCTCGAGAAGTGGATCCTCATCACCCTCTAGAAAGTCAAGGGCATCCACAGCAGGCTCAGGAGGTAGCTCCTCCAGGTCCTCCTCAGGGTCTTCCTCGGATGACGTTACCTCGATCACTTGAACGGGCTCCACTAGACGATATGGTGTAGGTGTGGGTAGTATCCACTCCACCGTGCGCTGAAGCGTCCGTGCAGGTTCATCTGGATGCACCAAAGAAGTAGCCGTGAATCGAATGGTGCCCCGAAATCGGCACCTCGTGTTGCCTTCGAGGGTCTCCCAAGCTCCCTCTAGGCACTCCATCTCTACTCGATCACGGATTAGCTGCGCCGCCATCACGATCTACAAGAAAGAAGAGAAAGGGGTAGACTCTTTCACAAGAATCTAACTACGCTGCACACAATGCATCTCATAACCACTACATGACGTTAAAAGGAGTATCTTGAGGCTTTTCATCTCTGGTAATCGATTACACAACCTTGGTAATCGATTACCAGAGGCTAAACTTGAATTACACAACCTCAGGACATGAAATATGCAATAATACACTGTGTAATCGATTACACATGCCTGGTAATCGATTACCAGTGACCCATTCCTCTGTGTAATCGATTACACAGGCTGGTAATCGATTACCAGAGGCTCCCTAAGTTTCCTGACTTCGTTTTCAAGCCTGGTAATCGATTACACCCCTTGGTAATCGATTACCAGAGACCATCTTAGCCTCCTGTCCTCAATTTTAAGCCTTGTAATCGATTACCCACCCTTGGTAATCGATTACCAGAGGCCACCATCCACATATTACACAAAATTCACAGCTGGCCAGCCACCACAAGCCTCCTTGCTTTGTGGTCTTGTTTTCCTTTTATCTGTTGACTGCCAGGAGCTCGCCTGCTTAGGTACATCACAGGTTCTCACTGACCGACTATGCCCGGGTTGGGTCGGGATTGGTCAAGCTTGGTTTTGGGCAATAGCACCCCACCTGACGTCCCCAAGGTCTCCTGACCCCCGCGACATATCTCCAGGTACCACTCTGTGGTCAACAATAAAAGCAGGAAGTTTCACCCTTCAACACTTCCTCATCTCAAGCTTGTAGAATTATGGGGTACCCATCACATGTGGTACTAGGTGGCGGTCGGGCGATGGTGCACAACAAGCTTTCCACATCCACAATGCGCGCATAAACCCACCATCCCCTGTTGCCCACCTCCATCTGAGCTCACGTACTCCCACGTAGCCCATATCCTCGTTTCTCTCAACACCGGGTCCCCATCAATCCTCTCAAGCTTCCACAACATCCAAGCAAAACAACATTCAAACAGCACAAGCTATCACAGCCAAGCAAAACAGAGCAAAGGCAGAAAACTCTGCTCAACACATCAACCAAAATCACAGCTTTTCTCACTTAAAGACCCCAGTAACAATTCCTTCGATCCAATTCGTTAACCGTTGGATCGACTCCAAAATTTTACTGGAAGTCTATAGTGTATAAGCCTACATTGTGACCGTTGGGATCTACTAGCAAACATCCAGAACTCATTCTGCACTAGACTTTCCACAGCCAACCACACACAAGCATTTTTCTGCACTTGTGCAAAATCCTGCTGCACAATTTCACAGCAAAAATCTGCACAAAATGCAAATTTCGAAAACCACACTTCCCCTCATCCAATCTTGCCCAAATCAAATCCTACAAGTCTCAAATCATGTATCAATCATGTCTAAACCAAGGTCAAGCTTCAAACCACAGCAACACAAAATCTAGGTGTCCAAAACCCCTCAATTCAATGGCTTTTCTAGGTTTGAAAGGTGGAATTTAGAATGAGGTAAATTTGGAGCAAATTCTCACCTCACACAAGTCTATAACATCAATCTAAACTTGCTCAAACTGGATTTACACCTAAATTTCCACCGAATCAAAATTTGACTCCTCAACACCCAATTTTGCCCTAGAAATGGCTCTTGGTTCACTTTGGTCATTTGTTTTTCTCTCTAGCTCAGCCTAACCTTTCTCACATGTCCTAAATGACATTTCAAGCTAGTATTAACTCACTTTAACCTCCATTTACCACAGAATTCAGACTTAGTCTTCCAACTCTCAAGGTCTCACTCTTTTTCCACTCATAACATCACATTCTCACTTTCTAACCCTAGGTTAGTTCTACCCTTCATCTCTAACAGTTTTCCATCAGCAATTTCAGCATATAAACATCACAAACATCATCACAAAAACCCTAAAACAGAATGGGTATGTCTAACACATCCAAACGTGGCAATTTCAACAAGTTTTCAGCAAATGCCTTCACAAATAATCATCACACAGCAGAAAACTAACAAAACCACCCATCATATCTCCCAAAACCCCATACCCACGAAATTTAAGAGAGAAAGAAGTCCACCCAAACCTGAAATTTCGAAGTCCCACTCGTAGCCACGCACTTCACGACTCCAAAAATGCTCTCCTTTCACGATTTGGGGCAGAAATGATGGCCAAAGGTTGAAGCTTTGTGTGGAGCTTCAATGGAGAATGAGGGAGAAGAAAGGCAACGTGAGGGAGAGGGAGAGAGAAGGCTTCTGCAATGTTTTCTGCTGAGTGAAGAGAGAGAGAGTTGCTTTTTGGTGTTTAAAAGGCTTTTTCCTCTTTTCTTATTATTTTATTCAAGCTCTGCCACATGTCCCTATTTGATTGGAGCAAAAAGGGCCCACTTTCTCTTTTTGACTGTGACCCATACTCAGTCACAAAAGTGAGAAAAATCTGACCTTTGAAACGCTAAAATCCTGCCTCGGTTTGCGTGCCATTTCTCTGGTTCCAGTTTCTCGCGTTTCTCTGCGTCCGTCGGGGCCAGTTTTCGAAAGCAAGCAATATGTATATCAAAACGCTCAGAATGAAACCCCGAGCGTGGTTTAGAGGTTGGTTTCGTTAAATTTTAAGTCGCACGCAAAACGATGATTTTTAACTAATTAATTAGGAATTAACCCATAACCTCCCAGTTATGGATTTCTCTCCCTTAATTAGTCCAACCCGCATATCTTGCCCCCACTATTCCTATTTCTACCAAGAACATATCTATACATATACACTGAATAATACTTATATATATATATATAATCATTCAAAATACATCGTTTTCGAAAATTCCGGGTAGAATTTCCAGGATGTTACAATAACCCTTCACTCGGATGTCCGATTCGGGCGCTTAATATATCGAGACGCTTGAAATTGAACAACGGAAGCTCTCGAGAAATTAAAATTGTCATAACTTTCCACTCGGTTGTCCGATTCAAGCACATCACATATGGAGACGCCCGAAATGAAACCACGGAAGCTCTTGGGAAATTGAAATGGTCATAACGTTTCACTCGGATGTCCGATTCAGGCACATCATACATTGAGATGGTCGAAATTGAACAACGGAAGCTCTCGAGAAATTCAAATGGTCATAAGTTATCACACGGAGGTCCGATTCAGGAACATCACATATCGAGACGCTCGAAATTGAACAACGGAAGCTCTCGAGATATTGAAATGGTCATAACCTTTCACTCGAATGTCCGATTCAGGCGCATCATATATCGAGACGCTCGAAATTGAACAACGAAATCTCTCGAGAAATTCAAATGGTCATAACTTTTCACACAGAGGTCCGATTCAAGCAATCACATATGGAGACGCCCGAAATTAAAAAAAACAGAACCTCTCGAGAACTTCAAATAGTTATAACTTTTCACACGGAGGTCCGATTCAAGCACATCACATATGGAGACACCCAAAATTGAACCACAGAAGATCTCGAGAAATTCAAATGGTCATAACATTTCACTCGGATGTCTGATTCAGGCACATCATATATTGAGATGGTCGAAATTGAACAACAGAAGCTCTCGAGAAACTCAAATGGTCATAAGTTATCACACGGAGGTCCTATTCAGGAATATCACATATCGAGACGCTCGAAATTGAACAACGGAAGCTCTCGAGATATTGAAATGGTCATAACCTGTCACGCGAATGTCCGATTCAGGCGCATCATATATTGAGACGCTCAAAATTGAACAATGGAAGCTCTCGATAAATTAAAATTGTCCTAACTTTTCACTCGGATGTTCGATTCAGGCACATCAGATATCGAGACGCTCGAAATTGAGCAACGGAAGATCTCGAGAAATTCAAATGGTCATAACTTTTCATATGGACGTCCGATTCAGGCGCATCACATATGGAGACGTTCGAAATTGAACCACGGAAGCTCTTGAGAAATTGAAATTGTCATAACTTTTCACTCGGATGTCCGATTCAGACACGTCATATATTGAGATGCTCGAAATTGAACAACGGAAGCTCTCGAGAATTTAAAATTGTCATAACTTTCCACTCGGATGTCCAATTCAAGCACATCACATATGGAGACGCCCGAAATTGAACCACGGAAGCTCTTGAGAAATTGAAATTGTCATAACCTTTCACTCGGATGTCTGATTCAGGCACATCATATATTAAGATGGTCGAAATTAAACAACGGAAGCTCTCGAGAAATTCAAATGGTCATAAGTTATCACACGGAGGTCCGATTCAGGAACATCACATATCGAGACGCTCGAAATTGAACAACGAAAGCTCTAGAGATATTGAAATGGTCATAACCTTTCACTCGAATGTCCGATTCAGGCGCATCATATATCGAGACGCTCGAAATTGAACAAAGGAAGCTCTCGAGAAATTAAAATTGTCATAACTTTTCACTCGGATGTCCGATTCAGGCATATCAGATATCGAGACGCTCGAAATTAAAAAGCAGAACCTCTCGAGAAATTCAAATAGTTATAACTTTTCACACGGAGGTCCGATTCAAGCACATCACATATGGAGACGCCCAAAATTGAACCACGGAAGATCTCGAGAAATTCAAATGGTCATAACATTTCACTCGAATGTTCGATTCAGGCACATCATATATTGAGATGGTCGAAATTGAACAACGGAAGCTCTCGAGAAATTCAAATGGTCATAAGTTATCACACGGAGGTCCGATTCAGGAACATCACATATCGAGACGCTTGAAATTGAAGAACGGAAGCTCTCAAGATATTGAAATGGTCATAACCTTTCACTCGAATGTCCGATTCAGGCGCATCATATATCGAGACGCTCAAAATAGAACAATGGAAGCTCTCGATAAATTAAAATTGTCCTAACTTTTCACTCAGATGTTCGATTCAGGCGCATCGTATATCGAGACGCTCGAAATTCAACAACGGAAGCTCTCGAGAAATTAAAATTGTCATAACTTTCCTCTTGGATGTCCGATTCAAGCACATCACATATGAAGGTGCTCGAAATTGAAGCACGGAAGCTCTTGAGAAATTGAAATTGTCATAACTTTTCACTCGGATGTCCGATTCAGGCACATCATATATTGAGATGGTTGAAATTGAACAACGGAAGCTCTCGAGAAAATCAAATGGTCATAAGTTATCACACGGAGGTCCGATTCAGGAACATCACATATCGACATGCTCGAAATTGAACAACGGAAGCTCTCGAGATATTGAAATGGTCATAACCTTTCACTCGAATGTCCGACTAAGGCGCATCATATATCGAGACGCTCGAAATTGAACAAAGGAAGCTCTCGAGAAATTAAAATTGTCATAACTTTTCACTCGGATGTCCGATTCAGGCATATCAGATATCGAGACGCTCGAAATTAAAAAACAGAACCTCTCGAGAACTTCAAATAGTTATAACTTTTCACACGGAGGTCCGATTCAAGCACATCACATATGGAGACGCCCAAAATTGAACCACGGAAGATCTCGAGAAATTCAAATGGTCATAACATTTCACTCGGATGTCCGATTCAGGCACATCATATATTGAGATGGTCGAAATTGAACAACAGAAGCTCTCGAGAAACTCAAATGGTCATAGGTTATCACACGGAGGTCCTATTCAGGAATATCACATATCGAGACGCTCGAAATTGAACAACGGAAGCTCTCGAGATATTGAAATGGTCATAACCTTTCACTCGAATGTCCGATTCAGGCGCATCATATATTGAGACCCTCAAAATTGAACAATGGAAGCTCTCGATAAATTAAAATTGTCCTAACTTTTCACTCGGATGTTCGATTTCAGGCACATCAGATATCGAGACGCTCGAAATTGAACAACGGAAGATCTCGAGAAATTCAAATGGTCATAACTTTTTCATATGGACGTCCGATTCAGGCGCATCACATATGGAGACGTTCGAAATTGAACCACGGAAGCTCTTGAAAAATTGAAATTGTCATAACTTTTCACTCGGATGTCCGATTCAGGCACATCATATATTGAGATGGCGAAATTGAACAACGGAAGCTCTCGAGAAAATCAAATGGTCATAAGTTATCACACGGAGGTCCGATTCAGGAACATCACATATGGAGACGTTCGAAATTGAACCACGATAGCTCTTGAGAAATTGAAATTGTCATAACTTTTCACTCGGATGTCCGATTCAGGCGCATCATATATTGAGACACTTAAAATTGAACTACGGAAGATCTCGAGAAATTGAAATTGTCATTACTTTTAACTTGGATGTCCGATTCAAGCAATCACATATGGAGACGCCCGAAATTGAACGACAGAAGACCTCGAGAAATTCAAATGGTCATAACTTTTCACATGGAGGTCCAATTCAGGCGCATCATATATCGAGACGCTCAAAATTGAACAACGGAAGCTCTCGAGAAATTGAAATGGTCATAACCTTTCACTCGAATGTCCGATTCATGCGCATCATATATCGAGACGCTCAAAATTGAACAATGGAAGCTCTCGATAAATTAAAATTGTCATAACTTTTCACTCGGATGTCCGATTCAGGCACATTACATATCGAGACGCTCGAAATTGAACAACGGAGGATCTCGAGAAATTCAAATGGTCATAACTTTTCACATGGACATCCGATTCAGGCGCATCACATATGGAGACGTTCGAAATTGAACCACGGAAGCTCTTGAGAAATTGAAATTGTCATAACTTTTCACTCGGATGTCCGATTCAGACACATCATATATTGAGATGCTCGAAATTAAACAACGGAAGCTCTCGAGAATTTAAATTTGTCATAACTTTCCACTCGGATGTCTGATTCAAGCACATCACATATGGAGACGCCCGAAATTGAACCACGGAAGCTCTTGAGAAATTGAAATTGTCATAACTTTTCACTCGGATGTCTGATTCAGGCACATCATATATTGAGATGGTCGAAATTAAACAACGGAAGCTCTCGAGAAATTCAAATGGTCATAAGTTATCACACGGAGGTCCGATTCAGGAACATCACATATCGAGACGCTCGAAATTGAACAACGAAAGCTCTCGAGATATTGAAATGGTCATAACCTTTCACTCGAATGTCCGATTCAGGCGCATCATATATCGAGACGCTCGAAATTGAACAAAGGAAGCTCTTGAGAAATTGAAATTGTCATAACTTTTCACTCGGATGTCTGATTCAAGCACATCACATATCGAGACGCTCGAAATTGAACAACGAACGCTCTCGAGATATTGAAATGGTCATAACCTTTCACTCGAATGTCCGATTCAGGCGCATCATATATCGAGACGCTCGAAACGACAGGGCTGCCTCGAGAA
>NW_024464718.1:37384-40138 GCF_000004515.6 Glycine max
AGCAGAACCTCTCGAGAAATTCAAATAGTTATAACTTTTCACACGGAGGTCCGATTCAAGCACATCACATATGGAGACGCCCAAAATTGAACCACGGAAGATCTCGAGAAATTCAAATGGTCATAACATTTCACTCGAATGTTCGATTCAGGCACATCATATATTGAGATGGTCGAAATTGAACAACGGAAGCTCTCGAGAAATTCAAATGGTCATAAGTTATCACACGGAGGTCCGATTCAGGAACATCACATATCGAGACGCTTGAAATTGAACAACGGAAGCTCTCAAGATATTGAAATGGTCATAACCTTTCACTCGAATGTCCGATTCAGGCGCATCATATATTGATATCGTTCGAAATTGAACAACGGAAGCTCTCGAGAATTAAAATTGTCATAACTTTCCACTCGGATGTCCAATTCAAGCACATCGCATATGGAGACGCCCGAAATTGAACCACGGAAGCTCTTTAGAAATTGAAATTGTCATAACTTTTCACTCGGATGTCCGATTCAGGCACATCATATATTGAGATGGTCGAAATTGAACAACGGAAGCTCTCGAGAAAATCAAATGGTCATAAGTTATCACACGGAGGTCCGATTCAGGAACATCACATATGGAGACGTTCGAAATTGAACCACGATAGCTCTTGAGAAATTGAAATTGTCATAACTTTTCACTCGGATGTCCGATTCAGGCGCATCATATATTGAGACACTTAAAATTGAACTACGGAAGATCTCGAGAAATTGAAATTGTCATTACTTTTAACTTGGATGTCCGATTCAAGCAATCACATATGGAGATGCCCGAAATTGAACGACAGAAGACCTCGAGAACTTCAAATGGTCATAACTTTTCACATGGAGGTCCAATTCAGGCGCATCATATATCGAGACGCTCAAAATTGAACAACGGAAGCTCTCGAGAAATTGAAATGGTCATAACCTTTCACTCGAATGTCCGATTCATGCGCATCATATATCGAGACGCTCAAAATTGAACAATGGAAGCTCTCGATAAATTAAAATTGTCATAACTTTTCACTCGGATGTCCGATTCAGGCACATTACATATCGAGACGCTCGAAATTGAACAACGGAAGATCTCGAGAAATTCAAATGGTCATAACTTTTCACATGGACATCCGATTCAGGCGCATCACATATGGAGACGTTCGAAATTGAACCACGGAAGCTCTTGAGAAATTGAAATTGTCATAACTTTTCACTCGGATGTCCGATTCAGACACATCATATATTGAGATGCTCGAAATTGAACAACGGAAGCTCTCGAGAATTTGACTTTGTCATAACTTTCCACTCGGATGTCTGATTCAAGCACATCACATATGGAGACGCCCGAAATTGAACCACGGAAGCTCTTGAGAAATTGAAATTGTCATAACTTTTCACTCGGATGTCTGATTCAGGCACATCATATATTGAGATGGTCGAAATTAAACAACGGAAGCTCTCGAGAAATTCAAATGGTCATAAGTTATCACACGGAGGTCCGATTCAGGAACATCACATATCGAGACGCTCGAAATTGAACAACGAAAGCTCTCGAGATATTGAAATGGTCATAACCTTTCACTCGAATGTCCGATTCAGGCGCATCATATATCGAGACGCTCGAAATTGAACAAAGGAAGCTCTCGAGAAATTAAAATTGTCATAACTTTTCACTCGGATGTCCGATTCAGGCATATCAGATATCGAGACGCTCGAAATTAAAAAGCAGAACCTCTCGAGAAATTCAAATAGTTATAACTTTTCACACGGAGGTCCGATTCAAGCACATCACATATGGAGACGCCCAAAATTGAACCACGGAAGATCTCGAGAAATTCAAATGGTCATAACATTTCACTCGAATGTTCGATTCAGGCACATCATATATTGAGATGGTCGAAATTGAACAACGGAAGCTCTCGAGAAATTCAAATGGTCATAAGTTATCACACGGAGGTCCGATTCAGGAACATCACATATCGAGACGCTTGAAATTGAACAACGGAAGCTCTCAAGATATTGAAATGGTCATAACCTTTCACTCGAATGTCCGATTCAGGCGCATCATATATCGAGACACTCAAAATAGAACAATGGAAGCTCTCGATAAATTAAAATTGTCCTAACTTTTCACTCGGATGTTCGATTCAGGCGCATCGTATATCGAGACGCTCGAAATTCAACAACGGAAGCTCTCGAGAAATTAAAATTGTCATAACTTTCCTCTTGGGATGTCCGATTCAAGCACATCACATATGAAGATGCTCGAAATTGAAGCACGGAAGCTCTTGAGAAATTGAAATTGTCATAACTTTTCACTCGGATGTCCGATTCAGGCACATCATATATTGAGATGGTTGAAATTGAACAACGGAAGCTCTCGAGAAAATCAAATGGTCATAAGTTATCACACGGAGGTCCGATTCAGGAACATCACATATCGACATGCTCGAAATTGAACAACGGAAGCTCTCGAGATATTGAAATGGTCATAACCTTTCACTCGAATGTCCGACTAAGGCGCATCATATATCGAGACGCTCGAAATTGAACAAAGGAAGCTCTCGAGAAATTAAAATTGTCATAACTTTTCACTCGGATGTCCGATTCAGGCATATCAGATATCGAGACGCTCGAAATTAAAAAACAGAACCTCTCGAGAACTTCAAATAGTTATAACTTTTCACACGGAGGTCCGATTCAAGCACATCACATATGGAGACGCCCAAAA
>NW_024464718.1:40577-42531 GCF_000004515.6 Glycine max
TCATATATTGAGATGTTCGAAATTGAACGACAGAAGCTCTCGAGAAACTCAAATGGTCATAGGTTATCACACGGAGGTCCGATTCAGGCATATCACATATCGAGACGCTCGAAATTGAACAACGGAAGCTCTCGAGATATTGAAATGGTCATAACCTTTCACTCGAATGTCCGATTCAGGCGCATCATATATGGAGACCCTCAAAATTGAATAATGGAAGCTCTCGATAAATTAAAATTGTCCTAACTTTTCACTCGGATGTTCGATTCAGGCACATCAGATATCGAGACGCTCGAAATTGAACAACGGAAGATCTCGAGAAATTCAAATGGTCATAACTTTTCATATGGACGTCCGATTCAGGCGCATCACATATGGAGACGTTCGAAATTGAACCACGGAAGCTCTTGAAAAATTGAAATTGTCATAACTTTTCACTCGGATGTCCGATTCAGACACGTCATATATTGAGATGCTCGAAATTGAACAACGGAAGCTCTCGAGAATTTAAAATTGTCATAACTTTCCACTCGGATGTCCAATTCAAGCACATCACATATGGAGACGCCCGAAATTGAACCACGGAAGCTCTTTAGAAATTGAAATTGTCATAACTTTTCACTCGGATGTCCGATTCAGGCACATCATATATTGAGATGGTCGAAATTGAACAACGGAAGCTCTCGAGAAAATCAAATGGTCATAAGTTATCACACGGAGGTCCGATTCAGGAACATCACATATGGAGACGTTCGAAATTGAACCACGATAGCTCTTGAGAAATTGAAATTGTCATAACTTTTCACTCGGATGTCCGATTCAGGCGCATCATATATTGAGACACTTAAAATTGAACTACGGAAGATCTCGAGAAATTGAAATTGTCATTACTTTTAACTTGGATGTCCGATTCAAGCAATCACGTATGGAGACGCCCGAAATTGAACGACAGAAGACCTCGAGAAATTCAAATGGTCATAACTTTTCACATGGAGGTCCAATTCAGGCGCATCATATATCGAGACGCTCGAAATTGAACAACGGAAGCTCTCGAGAAATTGAAATGGTCATAACCTTTCACTCGAATGTCCGATTCATGCGCATCATATATCGAGACGCTCAAAATTGAACAATGGAAGCTCTCGATAAATTAAAATTGTCATAACTTTTCACTCGGATGTCCGATTCAGGCACATTACATATCGAGACGCTCGAAATTGAACAACGGAAGATCTCGAGAAATTCAAATGGTCATAACTTTTCACATGGACATCCGATTAAGGTGCATCACATATGGAGACGTTTGAAATTGAACCACGGAAGCTCTTGAGAAATTGAAATTGTCATAACTTTTCACTCGGATGTCCGATTCAGACACATCATATATTGAGATGCTCGAAATTAAACAATGGAAGCTCTCGAGAATTTAAAATTGTCATAACTTTCCACTCGGATGTCTGATTCAAGCACATCACATATGGAGACGCCCGAAATTGAACCACGGAAGCTCTTGAGAAATTGAAATTGTCATAACTTTTCACTCGGATGTCTGATTCAGGCACATCATATATTGAGATGGTCGAAATTAAACAACGGAAGCTCTCGAGAAATTCAAATGGTCATAAGTTATCACACGGAGGTCCGATTCAGGAACATCACATATCGAGACGCTCGAAATTGAACAACGAAAGCTCTCGAGATATTGAAATGGTCATAACCTTTCACTCAAATGTCCGATTCAGGCGCATCATATATCGAGACGCTCGAAATTGAACAAAGGAAGCTCTTGAGAAATTGAAATTGTCATAACTTTTCACTCGGATGTCTGATTCAAGCACATCACATATCGAGACGCTCGAAATTGAACAACGAACGCTCTCGAGATATTGAAATGGTCATAACCTTTCACTCGAATGTCCGATTCAGGCGCATCATATATCGAGACGCTCGAAAT
>NW_024464718.1:42631-44434 GCF_000004515.6 Glycine max
TGTCCGATTCAGGCATATCAGATATCGAGACGCTCGAAATTAAAAAGCAGAACCTCTCGAGAAATTCAAATAGTTATAACTTTTCACACGGAGGTCCGATTCAAGCACATCACATATGGAGACGCCCAAAATTGAACCACGGAAGATCTCGAGAAATTCAAATGGTCATAACATTTCACTCGAATGTTCGATTCAGGCACATCATATATTGAGATGGTCGAAATTGAACAACGGAAGCTCTCGAGAAATTCAAATGGTCATAAGTTATCACACGGAGGTCCGATTCAGGAACATCACATATCGAGACGCTTGAAATTGAACAACGGAAGCTCTCAAGATATTGAAATGGTCATAACCTTTCACTCGAATGTCCGATTCAGGCGCATCATATATTGAGATGCTCGAAATTGAACAACGGAAGCTCTCGAGAATTTAAAATTGTCATAACTTTCCACTCGGATGTCCAATTCAAGCACATCACATATGGAGACGCCCGAAATTGAACCACGGAAGCTCTTTAGAAATTGAAATTGTCATAACTTTTCACTCGGATGTCCGATTCAGGCACATCATATATTGAGATGGTCGAAATTGAACAACGGAAGCTCTCGAGAAAATCAAATGGTCATAAGTTATTCACACGGAGGTCCGATTCAAGAACATCACATATGAAGACGTTCGAAATTGAACCACGATAGCTCTTGAGAAATTGAAATTGTCATAACTTTCACTCGGATGTCCGATTCAGGCGCATCATATATTGAGACACTTAAAATTGAACTACGGAAGATCTCGAGAAATTGAAAATTGTCATTACTTTTAACTTGGATGTCCGATTCAAGCAATCACATATGGAGAAGCCCGAAATTGAACGACAGAAGACCTCGAGAACTTCAAATGGTCATAACTTTTCACATGGAGGTCCAATTCAGGCGCATCATATATCGAGACGCTCAAAATTGAACAACGGAAGCTCTCGAGAAATTGAAATGGTCATAACCTTTCACTCGAATGTCCGATTCATGCGCATCATATATCGAGACGCTCAAAATTGAACAATGGAAGCTCTCGATAAATTAAAATTGTCATAACTTTTCACTCGGATGTCCGATTCAGGCACATTACATATCGAGACGCTCGAAATTGAACAACGGAGGATCTCGAGAAATTCAAATGGTCATAACTTTTCACATGGACATCCGATTCAGGCGCATCACATATGGAGACGTTCGAAATTGAACCACGGAAGCTCTTGAGAAATTGAAATTGTCATAACTTTTCACTCGGATGTCCGATTCAGACACATCATATATTGAGATGCTCGAAATTAAACAACGGAAGCTCTCGAGAATTTAAATTTGTCATAACTTTCCACTCGGATGTCTGATTAAGGCACATCACATATGGAGACGCCCGAAATTGAACCACGGAAGCTCTTGAGAAATTGAAATTGTCATAACTTTTCACTCGGATGTCTGATTCAGGCACATCATATATTGAGATGGTCGAAATTAAACAACGGAAGCTCTCGAGAAATTCAAATGGTCATAAGTTATCACACGGAGGTCCGATTCAGGAACATCACATATCGAGACGCTCGAAATTGAACAACGAAAGCTCTCGAGATATTGAAATGGTCATAACCTTTCACTCAAATGTCCGATTCAGGCGCATCATATATCGAGACGCTCGAAATTGAACAAAGGAAGCTCTTGAGAAATTGAAATTGTCATAACTTTTCACTCGGATGTCTGATTCAAGCACATGTAAGAGTTTGCTACCCCACTAAAATCTTGACATCGA
>NW_024464718.1:56440-57274 GCF_000004515.6 Glycine max
TCTCTCAGAAAATCGAATGGTCATAAGTTATCACACGGAGGTCCGATTCAGGAACATCACATATGTAGACGCTCGAAATTGAACAATGGAAGCTCACGAGAAAATCAAATGGTCATAAGTTATCACACGGAGGTCCGATTCAAGAACATCACATATCGAGACGTTCGAAATTGAACAATGGAAGCTCTCGAGAAATTGAAATGGTCATAACCTTTCACTCGGATGTCCGATTCAGGCGCATCATATATCGAGAAGCTCAAAATTGAACAATTGAAGCTCTGGAGAAATTAAAATTGGCATAACTTTCCACTCGGATGTCCGATTCAAGCACATCACATATGGAGACGCCCAAAATTGAACCACGGAAGATCTCGAGAAATTCAATTGGTCATAACTTTTCACACGGAGGTCCAATTCAAGCACATCATATATCAAGACGCTCGAAATTGAACAACGAAATCTCTCGAGAAATTCAAATGGTCATAAATTATCACACGGAGGCCCGATTCAGGCGCATCATATATTGAGACGCTCGAAATTGAACAAAGGAAGCTCTCGAGGAATTCAAATGGTCATAAATTGTCACACGGAGGTCCGATTCAGGCGTATCATATATCGAGACGCTCGAAATTGAACAACGGAAGCTCTCGAGAAATTTAAATGATCATAAATTTTCACTCGGATGTCCGATTTAGGCGCATGATATATCGAGACGCCCGAAATTGAACCACGGAAGCTCTTGAGAAATTGAATTTGTCATAACTTTTCACTCGGATGTCCGATTCAGGCACATCATATATTGAGATGGTCGAAATTGAACAACGGAAGCTCTCG
>NW_024464718.1:61024-61833 GCF_000004515.6 Glycine max
GAGACGCTCGAAATTGAACAAAGGAAGCTCTCGAGATATTCAAATGGTCATAAATTATCACACGGAGGTCCGATTCAGGCGCATCATATATCGAGACGCTCGAAATTGAACAACAGAAGCTCTCGAGAAATTTAAATGATCATAAATTTTCAGTCGGATGTCCGATTCAGGCGCATCATATATCGAGACGCTCGAAATTGAACAACGAAAGCTATCGAGAAATTTAAATGATCATAAATTTTCACTCGGATGTCCGATTCAGGGGCATCATATATCGAGATGCTCGAAATTGAACAATGGAAGCTCTCGAGAAATTCAAATGGTCATAAATTGTCACACGGAGGTCCGATTCAGGCGCATCATATATCGAGACGCTCGAAATTGAACAACGGAAGCTCTCGAGAAATTCAAATGGTCATAAATTGTCACACGGAGGTCCGATTCAGCGCATCATATATCGAGACGCTCGAAATTGAACCACGGAAGCTCTCGAGAAATTTAAATGATCATAAATTTTCACTCGGATGTCCGATTCAGGGGCATCATATATCGAGACGCTCGAAATTGAACAAAGGAAGCTCTCGAGATATTCAAATGGTCATAAATTATCACACGGAGCTCCGATTCAGGCGCATCATATATCGAGACGCTCGAAATTGAACAACAGAAGCTCTCGAGAAATTCAAATGATCATAAATTGTCACTCGGATGTCCGATTCAGGCGCATCACATATCGAGACGCTCGAAATTGAACAACGGAAGCTCTCGAGAAATTCAAATGATCATAAATTTTCACTCGGATGTCCGAT
>NW_024464718.1:61933-65121 GCF_000004515.6 Glycine max
TCGAGACGCTCGAAATGAACAAGGAAGCTCTCGAGAAATTAAATGGTCATAACTTTCACTCGGATGTCCGATTCAGGCGCATCATATATCTAGACGCTCAAAATTGAACAACGAAAGGTCTCGAGAAATTCAAATGGTCATAACTTTTCACACGGAGGTCCGATTCAAGAGCATCACATATGGAGACGCTCGAAATTGATCCACGGAAGCTCTCGAGAAATTCAAATTGTCATAACTTTTCACTCAGATGTCCGATTCAGGCACATCATATATCGAGACGCTCGAAATTGAAAAACGGAAGCTCTCGAGAAATTCTAATGGTCATAAGTTATCACACGGAGGTCCGATTCAGGAACATCACATATTGAGACGCTCGGAATTGAACAACGGAAGCTCTCGAGCAAATCAAATGGTCATAAGTTATCACACGGAGGTCCGATTCAGGAACATCACATATCGAGACGCACGAAATTGAACAACGGAAGCTCTCGAGATATTGAAATGGTCATAACCTTTCACTCGAATTTCCGATTCAGGCGCATCATATATCGAGACGCTTGAAATTGAACAAAGGAAGCTCTCGAGAAATTAAAAATGTCATAACTTTTCACTCGGATGTCCGATTCCGGCATATCAGATATCGAGACGCTCGAAATTAAAAAACAGAACCTCTCGAGAAATTCAAATAGTTATAACTTTTCACACGGAGGTCCGATTAAAGCACATCACATATGGAGACGCCCAAAATTGAACCACGGAAGATCTCGAGAAATTCAAATGGTCATAACTTTTCACACGGAGGTCCAATTCAACCACATCATATATCGAGACGCTCGAAATTGAACAACGAAATCTCTCGAGAAATTCAAATGGTCATAAATTATCACACGGAGGTCCGATTCAGGAACATCACATATCGAGACGCTCGAAATTGAACAATGGAAGCTCTCGAGAAATTCAAATGGTCAAAAATTATCACACGGAGGTCCGATTCAAGCGCATCATATATCGAGACGCTCGAAATTGAACAACGGAAGCTCTCGAGAAATTTAAATGATCATAAATTTTCACTCGGATGTCCGATTCAGGCGCATGATATATCGAGACGCTCGAAATTGAACAACGGAAGCTCTCGAGAAATTTAAATGATCATAAATTTTCACTCGGATGTCCGATTCAGGGGCATCATATATCGAGACGCTCGAAATTGAACAAAGGAAGCTCTCGAGGAATTCAAATGGTCATAAATTGTCACACGGAGGTCCGATTCAGGCGCATCATATATCGAGACGCTCGAAATTGAACAACGGAAGCTCTCGAGAAATTTAAATGATCATAAATTTTCACTCGGATGTCCGATTCGGGGGCATCATATATCGAGACGCTCGAAATTGAAAATGGAAGCTCTCGAGAAATTCAAATGGTCATAAATTATCACTTAGAGGTCCGATTCAGGCGCATCATACATCGAGACGCTCGAAATTGAACAAAGGAAGCTCTCGAGAAATTCAAATGGTCATAAATTGTCACACGGAGGTCCGATTCAGGCGCATCATATATCGAGACGCTCGAAATTGAACAACGGAAGCTCTCTAGAAATTCAAATTGTCATAAATTGTCACACGGAGGTCCGATTCAGGCGCATCATATATCGAGACGCTCGAAATTGAACAACGGAAGCTCTCTAGAAATTCAAATTGTCATAAATTGTCACACGGAGGTCCGATTCAGGCGCATCATATATCGAGACGCTCGAAATTGAACAACGGAAGCTCTCGAGAAATTTAAATGATCATAAATTTTCACTCGGATGTCCGATTCAGGGGCATCATATATCGAGATGCTCGAAATTGAAAAATGGAAGCTCTCGAGAAATTCAAATGGTCATAAATTATCACACGGAGGTCCGATTCAGGCGCATCATATATCGAGAAGCTCGAAATTGAACAACGGAAGCTCTCGAGAAATTTAAATGATCATAAATTTTCACTCGGATGTCCGATTCAGGCGTATCATATATCGAGACGCTCGAAATTGAACAATGGAAGGTCTCGAGAAATTCAAATGGTCATAAATTATCACACGGAGGTCCGATTCAGGCGCATCATATATCGAGACGCTCGAAATTGAACAACGGAAGCTCTCAAGAAATTTAAATGATCATAAATTTTCACTCAGATGTCCGATTCAGGCGCATCATATATCGAGACGCTCGAAATTGAACAATGGAAGCTCTCGAGAAATTTAAATGATCATAAATTTTCACTCGGATGTCCGATACAGGGGCATCATATATTGAGACGCTCGAAACTGAACAAAGGAAGCTCTCAAGAAATTCAAATGGTCATAAATTGTCACACGGAGGTCCGATTCAGGCGCATCATATATCGAGACGCTCGAAATTGAACGACGGAAGCTCTCGAGAAATTCAAATGGTCATAAATTATCACACGGAGGTCCGATTCAAGCGCATCATATATCGAGACGCTCGAAATTGAACAACGGAAGCTCTCGAGAAATTTAAATGATCATAAATTTTCACTCGGATGTCCGATTCAGGCGCATCATATATCGAGACGCTCGAAATTGAACAATGGAAGCTCTCGAGAAATTTAAATGGTCATAAATTTTCACACGGAGGTCCAATTCAAGCACATCATATATCGAGACGCTCGAAATTGAACAACGAAATCTCTCAAGAAATTCAAATGGTCATAAATTATCACACGGAGGTCCGATTCAGGAACATCACATATCGAGACGCTCGAAATTGAACAATGGAAGCTCTCGAGAAATTCAAATGGTCAAAAATTATCACACGGAGGTCCGATTCAAGCGCATCATATATCGAGACGCTCGAAATTGAACAACGGAAGCTCTCGAGAAATTTAAATGATCATAAATTTTCACTCGGATGTCCGATTCAGGCGCATGATATATCGAGACGCTCGAAATTGAACAACGGAAGCTCTCGAGAAATTTAAATGATCATAAATTTTCACTCGGATGTCCGATTCAGGCGCATCATATATCGAGACGCTCGAAATTGAACAAAGGAAGCTCTCGAGAAATTCAAATGGTCATAAATTGTCACACGGAGGTCCGATTCAGGCGCATCATATATCGAGACGCTCGAAATTGAACAACGGAAGCTCTCGAGAAATTTAAATGATCATAAATTTTCACTC
>NW_024464718.1:66170-67065 GCF_000004515.6 Glycine max
CGAAATTGAACAAGGAGCATCGGCGTGATCAATTGAATGGTCATAAATTGTCACACGGAGGTCCGATTCAGGCGTATCATATATCGAGACGCTCGAAATTGAACAACGGAAGCTCTCGAGAAATTTAAATGATCATAAATTTTCACTCGGATGTCCGATTTAGGCGCATGATATATCGAGACGCCCGAAATTGAACCACGGAAGCTCTTGAGAAATTGAATTTGTCATAACTTTTCACTCGGATGTCCGATTCAGGCACATCATATATTGAGATGGTCGAAATTGAACAACGGAAGCTCTCGAGAAATTCAAATGGTCATAAGTTATCACACGGAGGTCCGATTCAGGAACATCACATATCGAGACGCATGAAATTGAACAACGGAAGCTCTCGAGATATTGAAATGGTCATAACCTTTCACTCGAATTTCCGATTCAGGCGCATCATATATCGAGACGCTTGAAATTGAACAAAGGAAGCTCTCGAGAAATTAAAAATGTCATAACTTTTCACTCGGATGTCCGATTCCGGCATACCAGATATCGAGACGCTCGAAATTAAAAAACAGAACCTCTCGAGAAATTCAAATAGTTATAACTTTTCACACGGAGGTCCGATTAAAGCACATCACATATGGAGACGCCCAAAATTGAACCACGGAAGATCTCGAGAAATTCAAATGGTCATAACTTTTCACACGGAGGTCCAATTCAACCACATCATATATCGAGACGCTCGAAATTGAACAACGAAATCTCTCGAGAAATTCAAATGGTCATAAATTATCACACGGAGGTCCGATTCAGGAACATCACATATCGAGACGCTCGAAATTGAACAATGGAAGCTCTCGAGGCACTCATTCCCTTCATACCACACGGAGGTCCGATTCAA
>NW_024464718.1:67247-68960 GCF_000004515.6 Glycine max
AGGGGCATCATATATCGAGACGCTCGAAATTGAACAAAGGAAGCTCTCGAGGAATTCAAATGGTCATAAATTGTCACACGGAGGTCCGATTCAGGCGCATCATATATCGAGACGCTCGAAATTGAAGAACGGAAGCTCTCGAGAAATTTAAATGATCATAAATTTTCACTCGGATGTCCGATTCGGGGGCATCATATATCGAGACGCTCGAAATTGAACAATGGATGCTCTCGAAAAATTCAAATGGTCATAAATTATCACTTAGAGGTCCGATTCAGGCACAATCATATATCGAGACGCTCGAAATTGAACAAAGGAAGCTCTCGAGAAATTCAAATGGTCATAAATTGTCACACGGAGGTCCGTTCAGGCGCATCATATATCGAGACGCTCGAAATGTAACAACGGAAGCTCTCGAGAAATTCAAATGGTCATAAATTGTCACACGGAGGTCCGATTCAGGCGCATCATAAATCGAGACGCTCGAAATTGAACAACGGAAGCTCTCCAGAAATTTAAATGATCATAAATTTTTACTCGGATGTCCGATTCAGGGGCATCATATATCGAGACGCTCGAAATTGAACAACGAGAAGCTCTCGAGAAATTCAAATGGTCATAAATTGTCACACGGAGGTCCGATTCAGGCGCATCATATATCGAGACGCTCGAAATTGAACGACGGAAGCTCTCGAGAAATTCAAATGGTCATAAATTGTCACACGGAGGTCCGATTCAGGCGCATCATATATCGAGACGCTCGAAATTGAACAACGGAAGCTCTCGAGAAATTCAAATGGTCATAAATTGTCACACGGAGGTCCGATTCAGGCGCATCATATATCGAGACGCTCGAAATTGAACAACGGAAGCTCTCGAGAAATTCAAATGGTCATAAATTGTCACACGGAGGTCCGATTCAGGCGCATCATATATCGAGACGCTCGAAATTGAACAACGGAAGCTCTCGAGAAATTTAAATGATCATAAATTTTCACTCGGATGTCCGATTCAGGGGCATCATATATCGAGATGCTCGAAATTGAAAAATGGAAGCTCTCGAGAAATTCAAATGGTCATAAATTATCACACGGAGGTCCGATTCAGGCGCATCATATATCGAGAAGCTCGAAATTGAACAACGGAAGCTCTCGAGAAATTTAAATGATCATAAATTTTCACTCGGATGTCCGATTCAGGCGCATCATATATCGAGACGCTCGAAATTGAACAATGGAAGGTCTCGAGAAATTCAAATGGTCATAAATTATCACACGGAGGTCCGATTCAGGCGCATCATATATCGAGACGCTCGAAATTGAACAACGGAAGCTCTCAAGAAATTTAAATGATCATAAATTTTCACTCAGATGTCCGATTCAGGCGCATCATATATCGAGACGCTCGAAATTGAACAATGGAAGCTCTCGAGAAATTTAAATGATCATAAATTTTCACTCGGATGTCCGATTCAGGGGCATCATATATTGAGACGCTCGAAATTGAACAAAGGAAGCTCTCGAGAAATTCAAATGGTCATAAATTTTCACTCGGATGTCCGATTCAGCGCATCATATATCGAGACGCTCGAAATTGAACAACGGAAGCTCTCGAGAAATTTAAATGGATCATAAATTTTCACTCGGATGTCCGATTCAAGCGCATCATATATCGAGACGCTCGAAATTGAACAACGGAAGCTCTCGAGAAATT
>NW_024464718.1:69060-70724 GCF_000004515.6 Glycine max
CATATATCTAGACGCTCGAAATTGAACAACGAAATGTCTCGAGAAATTCAAATGGTCATAACTTTTCACACGGAGGTCCGATTCAAGAACATCACATATCGAGACGTTCGAAATTGAACAATGGAAGCTCTCGAGAAATTGAAATGGTCATAACCTTTCACTCGGATGTCCGATTCAGGCGCATCATATATCGAGAAGCTCAAAATTGAACAATTGAAGCTCTGGAGAAATTAAAATTGGCATAACTTTCCACTCGGATGTCCGATTCAAGCACATTACATATGGAGACGCCCAAAATTGAACCACGGAAGATCTCGAGAAATTCAATTGGTCATAACTTTTCACACGGAGGTCCAATTCAAGCACATCATATATCAAGACGCTCGAAATTGAACAGCGAAATCTCTCGAGAAATTCAAATGGTCATAAATTATCACACGGAGGCCCGATTCAGGCGCATCATATATCGAGACGCTCGAAATTGAACAAAGGAAGCTCTCGAGGAATTCAAATGGTCATAAATTGTCACACGGAGGTCCGATTCAGGCGTATCGTATATCGAGACGCTCAAAATTGAACAACGGAAGCTCTCGAGAAATTTAAATGATCATAAATTTTCACTCGGATGTCCGATTTAGGCGCATGATATATCGAGACGCCCGAAATTGAACCACGGAAGCTCTTGAGAAATTGAATTTGTCATAACTTTTCACTCGGATGTCCGATTCAGGCACATCATATATTGAGATGGTCGAAATTGAACAACGGAAGCTCTCGAGAAATTCAAATGGTCATAAGTTATCACACGGAAGTCCGATTCAGGAACATCACATATCGAGACGCACGAAATTGAACAACGGAAGCTCTCGAGATATTGAAATGGTCATAACCTTTCACTCGAATTTCCGATTCAGGCGCATCATATATCGAGACGCTTGAAATTGAACAAAGGAAGCTCTCGAGAAATTCAAATTGTCATAACTTTTCACTCGGAGGTCCGATTAAAGCACATCACATATGGAGACGCCCAAAATTGAACCACGGAAGATCTCGAGAAATTCAAATGGTCATAACTTTTCACACGGAGGTCCAATTCAAGCACATCATATATCGAGACGCTCGAAATTGAACAACGAAATCTCTCGAGAAATTCAAATGGTCATAAATTATCACACGGAGGTCCGATTCAGGAACATCACATATCGAGATGCTCGAAATTGAACAATGGAAGCTCTCGAGAAATTCAAATGGTCAAAAATTATCACACGGAGGTCCGATTCAAGCGCATCATATATCGAGACGCT
This sequence comes from Glycine max, assembly GCF_000004515.6. Taxonomy (NCBI): domain Eukaryota; kingdom Viridiplantae; phylum Streptophyta; class Magnoliopsida; order Fabales; family Fabaceae; genus Glycine; species Glycine max. Next base: position 70,365 of record NW_024464718.1, read on the forward strand.
CGAAATTGAACAACGGAAGCTCTCGAGAAATTTTAATGATCATAAATTTTCACTCGGATGTCCGATTCAGGCGCATGATATATCGAGACGCTCGAAATTGAACAACGGAAGCTCTCGAGCAATTTAAATGATCATAAATTTTCACTCGGATGTCTGATTCAGGGGCATCATATATCGAGACGCTCAAAATTGAACAAAGGAAGCTCTCGAGGAATTCAAATGGTCATAAATTGTCACACGGAGGTCCGATTCAGGCGCATCATATATCGAGACGCTCGAAATTGAACAACGGAAGCTCTCGAGAAATTTAAATGATCATAAATTTTCACTCGGATGTCCGATTCAGGGGCATCATATATC
>NW_024464718.1:71109-74346 GCF_000004515.6 Glycine max
ACAACGGAAGCTCTCGAGAAATTCAAATGGTCATAAATTGTCACACGGAGGTCCGATTCAGGCGCATCATATATCGAGACGCTCGAAATTGAACCACGGAAGCTCTTGAGAAATTTAAATGATCATAAATTTTCACTCGGATGTCCGATTAAGGGGCATCATATATCGAGACGCTCGAAATTGAACAAAGGAAGCTCTCGAGATATTCAAATGGTCATAAATTATCACACGGAGCTCCGATTCAGGCGCATCATATATCGAGACGCTCGAAATTGAACAACAGAAGCTCTCGAGAAATTTAAATGATCATAAATTTTCACTCGGATGTCCGATTCAGGCCCATCATATATCGAGACGCTCGAAATTGAACAACGAAAGCTATCGAGAAATTTAAATGATCATAAATTTTCACTCGGATGTCCGATTCAGGGGCATCATATATCGAGACGCTCGAAATTGAACAAAGGAAGCTCTCGAGAAATTCAAATGGTCATAAATTGTCACACGGAGGTCCGATTCAGGTGCATCATATATCGAGACGCTCGAAATTGAACAACGGAAGCTCTCGAGAAATTCAAATGCTCATAAATTGTCACACGGAGGTCCGATTCAGGCGCATCATATATCGAGACGCTCGAAATTGAACAACGGAAGCTCTCCAGAAATTTAAATGATACATAACATTTTCACTCGACGATGTCCGATTCAGGGGCATCATATATCGAGACGCTCGAAATTGAACAAAGGAAGCTCTCGAGAAATTCAAATGGTCATAAATTGTCACACGGAGGTCCGACTCAGGCGCATCATCTATCGAGACGCTCGAAATTGAACAACGGAAGCTCTCAAGAAATTTAAATGATCATAAATTTTCACTCAGATGTCCAATTCAGGCGCATCATATATCGAGACGCTCGAAATTGAACAACGGAAGCTCTCGAGAAATTTAAATGATCATAAATTTTCACTCGGATGTCCGATACAGGGGCATCGTATATTGAGACGCTCGAAATTGAACAAAGGAAGCTCTCAAGAAATTCAAATGGTCATAAATTGTCACACGGAGGTCCGATTCAGGCGCATCATATATCGAGACGCTCGAAATTGAACGACGGAAGCTCTCGACAAATTTAAATGATCATAAATTTTCACTCGGATGTCCGATTCAGGCGCATCATATATCGAGACGCTCGAAATTGAACAACGGAAGCTCTTGAGAAATTTAAATGATCATTAATTTTCACTCGGATGTCCGATTAAGGGGCATCATATATCGAGACGCTCGAAATTGAACAAAGGAAGCTCTCGAGATATTCAAATGGTCATAAATTATCACACGGATGTCCGATTCAGGCGCATCATATATCGAGACGCTCGAAATTGAACAACAGAAGCTCTCGAGAAATTTAAATGATCATAAATTTTCACTCGGATGTCCGATTCAGGCCCATCATATATCGAGACGCTCGAAATTGAACAACGAAAGCTATCGAGAAATTTAAATGATCATAAATTTTCACTCGGATGTCCGATTCAGGGGCATCATATATCGAGACGCTCGAAATTGAACAAAGGAAGCTCTCGAGGAATTCAAATGGTCATAAATTGTCACACGGAGGTCCGATTCAGGTGCATCATATATCGAGACGCTCGAAATGAACAACGGAAGCTCTCGAGAAATTCAAATGCTCATAAATTGTCACACGGAGGTCCGATTCAGGCGCATCATATATCGAGACGCTCGAAATTGAAGAACGGAAGCTCTCGAGAAATTTAAATGATCATAAATTTTCACTCGGATGTCCGATTCGGGGGCATCATATATCGAGACGCTCGAAATTGAACAATGGATGCTCTCGAAAAATTCAAATGGTCATAAATTATCACTTAGAGGTCCGATTCAGGCACAATCATATATCGAGACGCTCGAAATTGAACAAAGGAAGCTCTCGAGAAATTCAAATGGTCATAAATTGTCACACGGAGGTCCGTTCAGGCGCATCATATATCGAGACGCTCGAAATGTAACAACGGAAGCTCTCGAGAAATTCAAATGGTCATAAATTGTCACACGGAGGTCCGATTCAGGCGCATCATAAATCGAGACGCTCGAAATTGAACAACGGAAGCTCTCCAGAAATTTAAATGATCATAAATTTTCACTCGGATGTCCGATTCAGGGGCATCATATATCGAGACGCTCGAAATTGAACAAAGGAAGCTCTCGAGATATTCAAATGGTCATAAATTATCACACGGAGGTCCGATTCAGGCGCATCATATATCGAGACGCTCGAAATTGAACAACAGAAGCTCTCGAGAAATTTAAATGATCATAAATTTTCAGTCGGATGTCCGATTCAGGCGCATCATATATCGAGACGCTCGAAATTGAACAACGAAAGCTATCGAGAAATTTAAATGATCATAAATTTTCACTCGGATGTCCGATTCAGGGGCATCATATATCGAGATGCTCGAAATTGAACAATGGAAGCTCTCGAGAAATTCAAATGGTCATAAATTATCACACGGAGGTCCGATTCAGGCGCATCATATATCGAGACGCTCGAAATTGAACAACGGAAGCTCTCGAGAAATTTAAATGATCATAAATTTTCACTCGGATGTCCGATTCAGGCGCATCATATATCGAGACGCTCGAAATTGAACAATGGAAGGTCTCGAGAAATTTAAATGATCATAAATTTTCACTCGGATGTCCGATTCAGGCGCATGATATATCGAGACGCTCGAAATTGAACAACGGAAGCTCTCGAGAAATTTAAATGATCATAAATTTTCACTCGGATGTCTGATTCAGGGGCATCATATATCGAGACGCTCGAAATTGAACAACGGAAGCTCTCGAGGAATTCAAATGGTCATAAATTGTCACACGGAGGTCCGGTTCAGGCGCATCATATATCGACACGCTCGAAATTGAACAACGGAAGCTCTCGAGAAATTTAAATGATCATAAATTTTCACTCGGATGTCCGATTCGGGGGCATCATATATCAAGACGCTCGAAATTGAAAAATGGAAGCTCCCGAGAAATTCAAATGGTCATAAATTATCACTTAGAGGTCCGATTCAGGCGCATCATATATCGAGACGCTCGAAATTGAACAAAGGAAGCTCTAGAGAAATTCAAATGGTCATAAATTGTCACACGGAGGTCCGATTAGGGCGCATCATATATCGAGACGCTCGAAATTGAACAACGGAAGCACT
>NW_024464718.1:74446-75871 GCF_000004515.6 Glycine max
AGCTCTCGAGAAATTTAAATGATCATAAATTTTCACTCGGATGTCCGATTCAGGGGCATCATATATCGAGATGCTCGAAATTGAAAAATGGAAGCTCTCGAGAAATTCAAATGGTCATAAATTATCACACGGAGGTCCGATTCAGGCGCATCATATATCGAGACGCTCGAAATTGAACAACGGAAGCTCTCGAGAAATTCAAATGGTCATAAATTGTCACTCGGAGGTCCGATTCAGGCGCATCATATATCGAGACGCTCGAAATTGAACAACGGAAGCTCTCCAGAAATTTAAATGATCATAAATTTTCACTCGGATGTCCGATTCAGGGGCATCATATATCGAGACGCTCGAAATTGAACAACGGAAGCTCTCGAGAAATTGAAATGGTCATAAATTATCACACGGAGGTCCGATTCAGGCGCATCATATATCGAGACGCTCGAAATTGAACAACGGAAGCTCTCGAGAAATTTAAATGATCATAAATTTTCACTCGGATGTCCGATTCAGGGGCATCATATATTGAGATGCTCGAAATTGAACAAAGGAAGCTCTCGAGAAATTCAAATGGTCATAAATTGTCACACGGAGGTCCGATTCAGGCGCATCATATATCGAGACGCTCGAAATTGAACAACGGAAGCTCTCCAGAAATTTAAATGATCATAAATTTTCACTCGGATGTCCGATTCAGGGGCATCATATATCGAGACGCTCGAAATTGAACAAAGGAAGCTCTCGAGAAATTCAAATGGTCATAAATTGTCACACGGAGGTCCGACTCAGGCGCATCATCTATCGAGACGCTCGAAATTGAACAACGGAAGCTCTCAAGAAATTTAAATGATCATAAATTTTCACTCAGATGTCCAATTCAGGCGCATCATATATCGAGACGCTCGAAATTGAACAACGGAAGCTCTCGAGAAATTTAAATGATCATAAATTTTCACTCGGATGTCCGATACAGGGGCATCGTATATTGAGACGCTCGAAATTGAACAAAGGAAGCTCTCAAGAAATTCAAATGGTCATAAATTGTCACACGGAGGTCCGATTCAGGCGCATCATATATCGAGACGCTCGAAATTGAACGACGGAAGCTCTCGACAAATTTAAATGATCATAAATTTTCACTCGGATGTCCGATTCAGGCGCATCATATATCGAGACGCTCGAAATTGAACAACGGAAGCTCTTGAGAAATTTAAATGATCATTAATCTTCACTCGGATGTCCGATTAAGGGGCATCATATATCGAGACGCTCGAAATTGAACAAAGGAAGCTCTCGAGATATTCAAATGGTCATAAATTATCACACGGATGTCCGATTCAGGCGCATCATATATCGAGACGCTCGAAATTGAACAACAGAAGCTCTCGAGAAATTTAAATGATCATAATTTTCACTCGGATGTCC
>NW_024464718.1:198303-205294 GCF_000004515.6 Glycine max
GTAGCTTACATCAGTCATCATCAGCAGCAGCAGTCTCCCCCTCAAAATCATATACATACAACTCCCCCTCAAAATCATGCATACATCGTATCAATCATGCATAATACATAACCCTATTACTCCCCCTTTTTAGACAGAATTTGACAAAAGTAGGATGCATGAGCTTAAGGTGCAAATATTACAGACCAATAGTAATCAATTGTTCAAGGGACATGCCCCTTTAGCTAGTAAAAGTAAAAAGCAAAAATAAAGGTCTGATGGTCATGGGGTGGCTTCAGAATCATCATCTGATTCAGTATCTGCTGCATCTTCCTCTTCCTCAGCTGCTTCTTCTTCTTCCTCAGCTGCTTCACCATCATCAATGCCACTTTCTGAGAGCCTTTTGATCAGCCGTTCCAGCTCCATCTTCTTCTCTGTGGTGGCTTTGATGGTTGCTTCCAGCACCTTGCATGTGTCCTTGAGTTCAGCAATCAGAGCATCCTTGGACACAGCACCTGAAGCAGCAGCTTTCCCTGATGTCGAGACAATGTCTGGGACATGTGTCCCCTCAAACAGTTTGTAATGCAGGGATAGAGGAGATTCTCTCTTCATCACAGAGTCAGTGTAGTTTAAAATATTGGGATGTTGACTCAACATAATGCCACACAATACAGTTGGGAAGGCAATGGGTAATTTGACAGCAAAGGATTCTGAATGCTTAACAGTTTGATCAAATATATAGTTTCCAAAATTAAATTTGGACTTGGTTCCAACAGCATACAGAAATTTACCCAAACCTGTGGCAACAGTGGAAGTATGATTGGTGGGTACCCAGTTTGCAGCTCCAATCCTGTGCAGGATTGCATATTTCACACTTAGCTTCCCTGCAGAAAGCTTCCCTTTCTTTGGCCAATGCTGGACTCGTTTGGCAGTGATTTCCTTGGCAATCTGATGCTCAGAAACGTCAATATCCACCACTCCTTCAGTTGGTCTGCCCAGGTATTTGTTGATTACAGCAGGGGAGAATCTAACACACTTTCCTCTGACAAACACTTTTTGATACTCATCACTCTTTCTGTTTGTTATGTCAGAGGGAATGTTGACAATAAATTCCCTGACTAGACTTTCATAGCAGTCTCCCAACTTGGTGACAGTTTTCAGCAGTCCAGCAGCCTTGATGAGGTCCATGGTCTCCTTGCAATCCAAGGCATTTCTTCCCAGTTCTCTTTCTAAAGCAAGCCTTCGTTGATATACAAATTTCCACCTTTCAACATTGCCAATGGAGTGGAATGAAATGTTGTCCAATGGTGCATCAGGGACATTTTCAGGCACCTTTTTCCCTGATTTCTTGGCCCTCTTTGATGTCGAGACATCTAGTTTGACATCATCATCAGAATCAGATGAGGAAATTTCTTTCCTCTTCTTGGAAGGGATTGCAACTTTGCTCCTTCTGGATGTGGTAGGAGTGATTGGAGTACTCTTCTTCTGTGCCATAGTCTTGATTCGTCCAGACCTCTTAATGGGGTTTTTTCCCTTTCTGCTTTGTAATCTTTCTGCAATGCCAGGTGCCAACTTGTTGGCAATGGGTTCCTCATCAGATTCTACATCTTCGAGGTCAATGAGGTCACCTGGAGCAGGTTCTGGTGCCTTTGGTGCAGGGGTCTCTTCTGTGGCTTGATCATCTTCTTCTGTTGATTCCTCTTCACTGGGTGAAGGGAGGGCTTCAGCATTTGGAGCGGAAGATGTTGGAACATCTTTATCAACATCAGGCACAAAAACATTTGGGGTGGAAGATGTTGGAACATCTTCATCAGCATCAGGAACAGAAGCATTTTTCAGAATGTTACTCACAATACTGCGGATCTTCTTGTCCATCTCCGTGTCTACTTCCCTAGGACTTGTTGCAAGGCTAGGGTTTTCAGAAATCTTCACACCCTGTTGTCGTTTGGGAACCAGTTTTTCAGGAACAGGGGCTGAACCAGGAATCATTTGTATGGGCTGGATATTGAATTCAAGTCGTTCCTGGTTTGATGGTACTTTGGTGGATGATGGAGATGATGGTACAGAGGGTGAACCAGGAGCTGAAGTTTCTTTTGGTGAGGTAGCCATGGAGAAACAGAACGTTTGGAATGATTTCGTAAATCTCTGAGAGCTGTTGGGGAATGCTGAAAACGAGATTACCACGAAAATATAAATTTGAATGAGGAATGTAGAGGGACGTGTGAAGCAACGGTCGAATTTGCTTTGGTTTAGTAGTGAACGTGCTATTAATGTTAAGTGAGACGTTTGAGCACGTTCAGATAGCAGTAGTTGCTATAATTCCTCTAGCAGACAAATGCCTAGCTTGCCCCTCAGTTTTTCAAACTGATTTGCATCCAATGCCTTTGTGAAAATATCTGCTATTTGTTCCTCAGTGTCAACATGCTCTAGTGTGATAACTTTATCATCAACAAGCTCTCTGATATAGTGATGTCTAATGTCGATGTGCTTGGTTCTGCTGTGTTGCACAGGATTTTTAGAAATATTAATAGCACTCAAGTTGTCACAGTATAATGTCATGACATCTTGTTCGACATTGTACTCCTTGAGCATCTGCTTCATCCAAACTAGTTGTGAACAGCTGCTTCCTGCTGCAATATACTCTGCTTCTGCAGTAGATAGGGACACACAGTTCTGCTTCTTGCTGAACCATGAAACAAGATTGTTGCCCAAATAGAAACATCCACCAGAAGTGCTTTTTCTATCAACTGCACTTCCAGCCCAATCAGCATCACAATACCCAACCAGCATTGAATCTGAACAATGACAGTACATAATCCCATAGTCACTGGTGCCGTTTACATATTTCAGAATTCTCTTTACTTGAGTCAAGTGACTTATCTTAGGATTGGCTTGATATCTTGCACAAACACCTACTGCATAGGTGATGTCGGGTCTGCTAGCTGTTAAATATAGTAAGCTCTCAATCATGCTTCTGTACAGACTTTGATCAACACTGGTGCCAGCTTCATCTTTTGACAGCTTCAAGTGAGTAGGTGCAGGTGTTCTTTTATGGCTGGCATTTTCCATCCCAAACTTCTTGACAATGTTCTTTGCATACTTGCTTTGTGAGAGGAATATGGAGTCTTCCATCTGCTTCACTTGGAGTCCCAGAAAATAAGTCAGCTCTCCAACAAGACTCATCTCAAATTCAGATTGCATCTGTTGGACAAAATGTCGAAGCATCTCATTCGACATCCCTCCAAACACAATGTCATCAACATATATCTGTGCTATCATCAAGTTTTCAGCATCTTGTTTGACAAAGAGAGTCTTGTCAATTCCTCCCTTCCTATACCCTTGCTGAGTAAGGAACTCTGTTAGCCTTTCATACCAAGCTCTTGGAGCTTGCTTCAATCCATAGAGAGCCTTCTTGAGCCTGTATACATGATCTGGATGAGCTGGATCTACAAATCCCTTTGGCTGCTCCACATAGGCTTCTTCATTCAGGTATCCATTCAGAAATGCGCTCTTCACATCCATTTGGTACAGCTTGAATTTGAGGATGCAAGCTACACCAAGTAACAATCTGATGGACTCAAGTCTAGCAACTGGGGCGAATGTTTCATCAAAGTCTACACCTTCAATCTGAGTGTAGCCTTGAGCAACAAGTCTGGCCTTGTTTCTGGTTATAACACCTTCTTCATCGGTTTTGTTCTTGAAGATCCACTTGGTGCCAATCACATTAGTTCCCTCGGGTCTCGGAACTAGCTCCCAGACTTCATTCCTTTTGAATTGCTCCAATTCTTCTTGCATAGCATTGATCCAGAACTCATCAGTTAGTGCCTCTTTCACATTCTTGGGCTCAATTTTGGAGACAAAACATGAGTTGGAGACAATCTCAATCTCCCTTGATCTTGTAGTGACTCCTCTGTTTGGATCTCCTATAATCAGCTCCTTGGGGTGCATCTTCTGGATTCTAATGGAGGGTCTCTTGTCGGGTTGGTTGATGTTTGATTCATCTGTAGCAGAATCAGAGTTTTCTGCATTCTCTGCACTTTTAGCTGTATCTGCTACATTGTCTCCCGATGTTCTGACATCTTCTTCGACATCCTTCTTTCTTGCTGGAGTTAGATCATCAACAACCACATTGATGGATTCCATCACAGTTTTGGTTCTGGAATTGAATACTCTATATGCTCTGCTGTTTGTAGAGTATCCCAGGAATATTCCTGCATCACTCTTGGGATCCATCTTTCTCCTTTGCTCTCTATCTGCCAAAATGTAACATGGACTTCCAAAGATGTGGAAGTGCTTGACAGTTGGCTTCCTCCCTTTCCAGATTTCATACAGTGTGGTTGGAGTCCCTCTTCTCAGTGTGACTCTGTTGTGGATGTAGCATGCTGTGTTCATGGCTTCAGCCCAGAGATTATAGGGAAGTTCTTTAGCATGGAGCATGACCCTAGCAGCTTCTTGCAAAGTCCTGTTTTTCCTTTCAACTATGCCATTTGTTGTGGTGTAATGGCTGCAGAGAACTCATGAGTGATGCCTTCAGATGTGCAGTATTCAGTAAACTTGCTGTTTTCAAACTCTCTGCCATGGTCACTCCTGATTCTCTTGATGACACAGTCTTTTTCTCTTTGGAGTCTTAGACTCAACTCCTTGAATACTTCAAAGGTGTCTGATTTTTCTCTGATAAAGTTGACCCAGGTAAATCTGGAGAAATCATCCACAACAACATAGGCATACCTCTTTCCTCCAAGGCTTTCAACTTGCATAGGCCCCATCAAGTCCATGTGAAGTAGTTCCAGCACCCTGGAAGTGGTCTGATGTTGAAGCTTCTGGTGGGACATCTTGACTTGCTTTCCAATCTGACATTCACCACAAATTCTGCCTTCTTCTATTTTCAGATTGGGAATGCCTCTAACAGCACCTTTGTCAATGATTTTCTTCATGCCTCTTAAGTGCAGATGTCCAAATCTTTGATGCCATATTTTGACTTCATCTTCTTTGGAGAATAGACATGTGGAGGAGTACCTGGTTTCTTGAGGTGTCCATAGGTAGCAGTTGTCCTTTGATCTGCTGCCCTTCATTAGAACTTCACTCTTCTCATTTGTCACCAAGCATTCTGACTTTGTGAAGTTTACATTGAATCCTTCATCACACAGCTGACTGATGCTGATCAAGTTTGCAGTCAGTCCCTTCACCAGCAGTACTTTGTCCAGACTAGGAAGTCCATCATGGACTAGCTTTCCCATTCCAGTGATCTTTCCTTTAGAGCCATCTCCAAATGTCACATAGCTAGTGGAGCAAGGTTCAATGTTCACCAGGAATTCTCTGACTCCTGTCATGTGTCTGGAACAGCCGCTATCTAGGTACCAATCTTCCTTAGCTGATGCTCTAAGTGAGGTATGAACAACAAGACTAACAGTCTTGTGTTTTGGAACCCACACCATCTTCCTTCCACTGCTGCTACTTTGAGCTCCATGATGTGGATGGCCATGTAAATGATAGCAAAAGGGCTTTATGTGACCATACTTGCCACAGTAGTGACACCTCCACTTCTTTCTTTTGCTCCTTTTCTGCTGCGTTCCATGATGTCGAGACCGATGTTGTGACATCGTGGCTCCAGTGCTGTTTTTGGCAGGAACAAATTCTGTCATGGTTGTTCTGCCAGCAGACTTAGGATTAAATCCAAGTCCTCTCTGGTTTCCAACATTCTTTCCAAGCTGTAGCACCTCATCAAGCGTATCTGAGCCTTTATTCAGCATCTTTATTGATTTTGTCATGTTTTCCAGTTTAGAGTTCAGAAAACCAACTTCTCCTTTAAGCTCAGATATCTCCTCTTCATGTGCCTCCTTTTCAGCCTCCAGATTTGCAATGACCTTCTTCAGTTGTGCTTCTTGCTGAAGAATCTTCTCACTTTTGATGCATAGTTCTCTATAGGATGTGGCAAGCTCATCAAAAGTGATTTCACTATCTGTATCACTTGAATCTTCAGCAGATTCAAATCTCCCAGTGAGTGCATTCACATCTCTGTCAGAATCACTTTCTTGTTCACTCTCTGTATCATCAGATCGACATACAGAGAGTCCTTTCCTCTGCTTCTTGAGATGAGTGGGACATTCAGCTTTGATGTGTCCAAAGCCTTCACACCCACGGCATTGAATTCCTTTGCTGTGACTGGGCTTTTCATTTGACCTTTTCTGGTATTCACTGCCTTTCCTGATGTCGAAAGGGATGTTCTGGACATGTGGTTTCTGCCTCCTGTCCATTCTGTTCATCACTTTGTTGAACTGTTTTCCAAGGAGCACAACTGCGTTAGTCAGACCTTCATCAGTGTCCAGGTCATACTCATCTTCTTCTCCTTCATCATTGGACACGAAAGCCAGATTCTTGCTCTTCTTTTCAGCCCTATCCGAGAGTCCTAGCTCAAAGGTTTGAAGGGAACCAATGAGTTCATCTACTCTCATGTTGCAAATGTCTTGGGCCTCCTCTATTGCAGTGACTTTCATGTCAAATCTCTTAGGCAAGGATCTGAGGATCTTTCTCACCAGCTTTTCATCTGTCATTCTCTCTCCCAAGGCAGTGCAAGCATTGGCAATTTCAAGAATGTTCATGTGGAAGTCATGAATACATTCTTCCTCCTTCATCTTCAGATTTTCGAATTTTGTAGCCAATAGTTGCAGTCTGGACATCTTCACTTTGGAGGTTCCTTCATGAGTGGTTTTCAGGATCTCCCATGCATCCTTGGCCACTGTGCAAGTGTTGATCAGTCTGAAGATATTCTTGTCAACTCCATTGAATAGAGCATTCAAGGCTTTGGAGTTTCCAAGTGCCAATTCGTCTTCTTCTTTTGTCCAGTCTTCTTCTGGCTTGAATTCATCAGTGGGCTTTCCTTCTGTGTCCAGCATCTTGGGATGTTCCCAGCCTTTGATGACAGCTTTCCAGGTTCTGCTATCCAGTGATTTGAGGAAGGCCACCATCCTTGCTTTCCACGTGACCAAATAAAACCGTATGACTAGGAATGCGC
>NW_024464719.1:0-800 GCF_000004515.6 Glycine max
AGCGTCTCGATATATTACAGGACTCAGTCAGATATCCGAGTAAAAAGTTATTGTCGTTATAATTTGCTCAGAGCTTCGGTCTTCAATTTCGAACGTCTCGACATATTCCGGGACTCAATCAGACATCCGAGTAAAACGTTATTGTCGTTTGAATTTTCTCGGAGATTCGGTATACCATTTCGAGCGTCTTGATATATTACGGGACTCAATCGAACATACGAGTAAAAACTTATTGTCGTTTAAATTTTCTCAGAGCTTTGGTATTCAATTTCGAGCGTCTGGATATATTATGGGTCTCAATCAGACATCCGAGTAAAACGTTATTGTAGTTTGAAGTTGCTTAGAGCTTCAACATTCAATATCGAGCGTTTCGATATATTACGGGACTGAATCAGACATCCGAGTAAAAAGTTATTGTTGTTTGAATTTGCTCAGAGCTTCGGTATTCCATTTCGAGCGTCTCGATATATTACGGGACTCAATCAAACATCCGAGTAAAAAGTTATTGTCGTTTGAATTTGCTCAGAGCTTCGGTATTCCATTTCGAGCGTCTCGATATATTACGGGACTTAATCAGACATCTGAGTAAAAAAGTGAATGTCATTTGAATTTGTTCAGAGCTTCGGTATTCAATTTCGAGCGTCTCGATATATTACGGGACTGAATCAGACATCCGAGTAAAAAGTTATTGTCATTTGAATTTTCTCAGAGCTTCGGTATTCCATTTCGAGCGTCTCGATATATTACGGGACTCAATCAAGACATCCGAGTAAAAAGTATTGACGTTTGAATTTGCTCAA
>NW_024464719.1:2098-10960 GCF_000004515.6 Glycine max
AAGTGATTGTCGTTTGAATTTGTTCAGAACTTCGGTATTCTATTTCGAGCGTCTCGATATATTACGGGACTCAATCAGACATCCGAGTAAAAAAGTGATTGTCGTTTGAATTTGTTCAGAGCTTCGGTATTCAATTTCGAGTGTCTCGATATATTACGGGACTGAATCAGACATCCGAGTAAAAAGTTATTGTCGTTTGAATTTGCTCAGAGCTTCGGTATTCCATTTCGAACGTCTCGATATATTACGGGACTCAATCAGACATCAGAGTAAAAAAGTGATTGTCGTTTGAATTTGTTCAGAGCTTCGGTATTCAATTTCGAGCGTCTCGATATATTACGGGACTGAATCAGACATCCGAGTAAAAAGTTATTGTCGTTTGAATTTGTTCAGAGCTTCGGTATTCAATTTCGAGCGTCTCGATATATTACGGGACTGAATCAGACATCCGATTAAAAAGTTATTGTCGTTTGAGTTTTCTCAGAGCTTCGTTATGCAATTTCGAGCGTCTCCATATATTACGGGACTCAATAAGACATCTTAGTAAAAAAGTTATTGTCATTTGAATTTGCTTAGAGCTTCAACATTCAATTTCGAGCGTTTCGATATATTACGGGACTCAATCGAACATACGAGTAAAAAGTTATTCTCGTTTGAATTGGCTCAGAGCATCGGCATTCAAGTCCAAGCGTCTCGATATACTACGTGACTCAATAAGACATCCGAGTAAAAAGTTATTGTCATTTGAATTTGCTCAAAGCTTCGGTATTGAATTTCGAGCGTCTGGACATATAACGGGAGTCAATCAGACATCCGAGTTAAAAGTAATTGTCGTTTGAATTTGCTCAGAGCTTCAGAATTCAATTTCGAGCCTCTCGATATATTACAGCACTCCATCAGACATCCGAGTAAAAAAGTTATTGTCGTTTGAATTTGCTCAAAGCTTCGGTATCGAATTTTGAGCGTTCCTATATATTACGGGAGTCAATCGGACAGTCGAATAAAAAGTTATTGTCATTAGAATTTGCTCAGAGGTTCGGTATTCAATTTCGAACATCTCGATATATTACGGGACTGAATCAGACATCTGAGTAAAAAGTTATTATCGTTTGAATTTGCTCAGAGCTTCGGTATTCAATTTCTAGCGTCTCGATATACTACGGGACTCAATCAGACATCCGAGTAAAAACTTATTGTCGTTTGAATTTGCTCAGAGCTTCGATAATCAATTCCGAGCGTCTCGATATATTACGGGACTCAGTCACACATCCGAGTAAAAAGTTATTGTCGTTTGAATTCGCTCAGAGCTTCAGTCTTCAAGTTCAGGCATCTCGACATATTTCTGGACTCCATCTGACATCCGAGTAAAAAGTTATTGTCGTTTGAATTTGCTCAGAGTTCGGTATTCCATTTCGAGCGTCTCGATATATTACGGGACTCCATCAGACATCCGAGTGAAAAGTTATTGTCGTTTGAATTTGCTCAGAGCTTCGGTATTCAATTTCGAGCTTCTCCACATATTACGGTACTCAATCAGACATCTGAGTAAAAAGTTATTATCGTTTGAATTTGCTCAGAGCTTCGGTATTCAATTTCTAGCGTCTCGATATACTACGGGACTCAATCAGACATCCGAGTAAAAACTTATTGTCGTTTGAATTTGCTCAGAGCTTCGATAATCAATTCCGAGCGTCTCGATATATTACGGGACTCAGTCACACATCCGAGTAAAAAGTTATTGTCGTTTGAATTCGCTCAGAGCTTTGGTCTTCAATTTCAAGCATCTCGACAAATTTCTGGACTCAATCTGACATCCGAGTAAAAAGTTATTGTCGTTTGAATTTGCTCAGAGATTCGGTGTTCCATTTTGAGCGTCTCGATATATTACGGGACTCAATCAGACATCCGAGTAAAAAAGTGATTTTTGCTTGAATTTGCTCAAAGCTTCAACATTCAATTTCGAGTGTTCCTATATATTACGGGACTCAATCGGACAGTCAAGTAAAACGTTATTGTCATTTGAATTTGCTCAGAGCTTCGGTATTCAATTTCGAGTGTTCCAATAAATTACGGGACTCAATCGGACAACCAAGTAAAAAGTTATTGTCGTTTGACTTTGGTCAGAGCTTCGGTATTCAATTTCGAGCGTCTCGATATATTACGGGACTGAATCAGACATCCGAGTAAAAAGTTATTGTTGTTTAAATTTCCTCAGAGCTTCGGTATTCCATTTCGAGCAACTCGATATATTACGGGACTCAATCAGACATCCAAGTGACAAGTTATTGTCGTTTGAATTTGCTCAGAGCTTCGATAATCTATTCTGAGCATCTCGATATATCACGGGACTCAATCAGACATCCGAGTAAAAAGTTTTTGATGTTAGAATTTGCTCAGAGCTTCTGTCTTCAATTTCGAGCGTCTCGACATATTTCGGGACTCAATCAGGCATTTGAGTAAAAAGTTATTTTCGTTTGAATTTGCTCAGAGATTCGGTATTCAATTTCGAGCGTCTGGATATATTACGGGTCTCAATCAGACATCCGAGTAAAAAATTATTGTTGTTTGAAGTTGCTCAGAGATTCAACATTCAATATCGAGCGTTTCGATATATTACGGGACTGAATCAGACATCAGAGTAAAAAGTTATTGTCGTTTGAATGTGCTCAGAGCTTCGGTATTCCATTTCGAGCGTCTCGATATATTACAGGACTCAATCAAACATCCGAGTTAAAATTTATTGTCGTTTGAATTTGCTCAGAGCTTCGGAATTCCATTTCGAGCGTCTCGATATATTACGGGACTCAATCAGACATCCGAGTAAACAGTTGTTGTCGTTTGAATTTGCTCAAAGTTTTGACATTCAATTTCGAGCTTTTCGATATATTACGGAACTCAATCGAACATATGATTAAAAACTTATTGTCGTTTGAATTTGCTCAGAGCTTTGGTATTCAATTTCGAGCGTCTAAATATATTATGGGTCTCAATCAGACATCCGAGTAAAAAGTTATTGTAGTTTGAAGTTGCTCAGAGCTTCAACATTCAATATCTAGAGTTTCGATATATTACGGGACTGAATCAGACATCCGAGTAAAAAGTTATTGTTGTTTGAATTTGCTCAAAGCTTCGGTATTCCATTTCGAGCGTCTCGATATATTACGGGACTCAATCAGACATCAAAGTAAAAAGTTATTGTCGTTTGAATTTGCTCGATAATCAATTCCGAGCGCCTCGATATATTATGGGACTCAGTCAGACAACCGAGTAAAAAGTTATTGTCGTTTGAATTTGCTCAGAGCTTCGGTATTCAATTTCGAGCGTCTCGACATATTACGGGACTCAATCAGACATCCGAGTAAAAAGTTATTGTCATTTCAATTTGTTCAGAGCTTCAATATTCAATTTCGAGCGTTCCGATATATTACGGGACTCAATCGGACAGTCGAATAAAAAGTTATTGTCGTTAGATTTTGCTCAGAGCTTCGGTATTCAATTTCGAGCATCTCGATATATTACGGGACTGAATCAGACATCTGAGTAAAAAGTTATTATCGTTTGAATTTGCTCAGAGCTTCGGTATTCAATTTCAAGCATTTTGATATATTACGGGACTCAATCAGACATCCGAGTAAAAAGTTATTGTCGTTTGAATTTTCTCAGAGCTTCGATAATCAATTTGAAGCGTCTCGATATATTACGGGACTGAATCAGACATCCGAGTAAAAAGTTATTGTCGTTTGAATTTGCTCAAAGCTTCGGTATTCAATTTCGAGCGTCTCGATATATTACGGGACTCAATCAGACATCCGAGTGAAAAGTTATTGTCGTTTGAATTTGCTCAGAGCTTCGGTATTCAATTTCGAGCGTCTCCACATATTACGGTACTCAATCAGACATCGGAGTAAAAAGTTATTGTCGTTTCAATTTGCTCAGAGCTTCGGAATTCCATTTCGAGCGTCACAATATATTACGGGATTGAATCAGACATCCGAGTAAACAGTTGTTGTCCTTCGAATTTCCTTAAAGTTTCGACATTCAATTTCGAGTGTTTCGAAATATTACGGGACTCAATCGGACATACGAGTAAAAAGTTATTGTCGTTTGAATTGGATCGGAGCTTCGGTATTCAATTTCGAGCCTCTCGATATATTACAGGACTCAATCAGACATCCGAGTAAAAAGTTATTGTCGTTTGAATTTGCTCAGAGCTTCGGAATTCCATTTCAAGCGTCTCGATATATTACGGGACTCAATCAGACATCCGAGTAAACAGTTGTTGTCGTTTGAATTTGCTTAGAGCTTCGGTATTCCATTTTGAGCGTCTCGATATATTTCGGGACTCAATCAGACATCCGAGTAAAAAGTTATTGTCGTTTGAATTTTCTCAGAGCTTCGGCATTCAAGTCCAAGCATCTCGATATATTACCGGACTGAATCAGACATCCGAGTAAAAAGTTTGATGAGAATCATGAAACTGGCCTAATACAGGCTAAAGGCCCAAGTGGAGAAGGACGAAGGCCCAAGTGGAGAAGGACAAAGCCCCCGAGTGGAGAAGGATGAAGGCCCAAGTGGAGAAGGATGAAGGCACAGAGGCAGAGACACTATTAAGACTATTAATTGTTGCTGAAGGCCCAAACTAATTTGAAGGCTCAAGTTAAATAAATTTTTAGTTATAATTTATTTTTATTCTAATTTTGGCCCAAACTGTTTAGAAGGCCCATGTCTATTTTTATCTTTTTGTTCAGCTACACTATAAGTATTGGTTTTTGTTTTGAATAAAAAAAACTTTTGGCATTTCATAAAATTGGGTGAGAGTTTCTCTCTAGGTTCCTGGTTGAACCAATTATCAGACTTATCAAGGTAATCCTTGTGGCGTCTATCCTGACTTATCTTCCTTCACCGGAAGTGGCGTCTACCCAGACTTATCTTCCTTCACTGGAAGTGGCGTCTACCCAGACTTATCTTCCTTCATTGGAAGTGGCGTCTACCCTGACTTATCTTCCTTCACTGGAAGTGGCGTCATCCAAACCTCCGTAGCCTGTATCAAACGATCCACTCCTACTCAGGTTCACATCAAAGTTATTGTCGTTTGAATTTTCTCAGAGCTTCGGTATTCCATTTCGAGCGTCTCGATATATTACGGGACTCAATCAGACATTCGAGTAAAAAGTTATTGTAGTTTGAAGTTGCTCAGAGCTTCAACATTCAATATCGAGCTTTTCAATATATTACGGGACTGAATCAGACATCCGAGTAAAAAGTTATTGTAGTTTGAATATGCTCAGACCTTCGGTATTCCATTTCGAGCGTTTCGATATATTACGGGACTCAATCAGACATACGAGTTAAAAGTTATTGTCGTTTGAATTGGATCAGAGCTTCGATATTCAATTTCGAGCGTCTCGATATATTACAGGATTCCATCAGAGATCCGAGTAAAAAGTTATTGTCGTTTGAATTTGCGCATAGCTTCGGAATTCCATTTCGAGCGTCTCGATATATTACGGGACCCAATCAGACATCCAAGTAAATAGTTGTTGTCGTTTGAATTTGCTTGAAGTTTCGACATTCAATTTCGAGCGTTACGATATATTACGGGACTCAATCGGACATCCGAGTAAAAAGTTATTGTCGTCTGAATTTGCTCAGAGCTTCGGTATTCCATTTCGAGCGTCTCGATATATTACGGGACTCAATCAGACATCCGAGTAAAAAGTTATTGTCGTTCGAATTTGGTCAGAGCTTCGGCATTCAAGTCCAAGCGTCTCGATATATTACGGGACTGAATCAGACATCCGAGTAAAAAGTTATTCTCGTTTGAATTGGCTCAGAGCATCGGCATTCAAGTCCAAGCGTCTCGATATACTACGGGACTCAATAAGACATCCGAGTAAAAAGTTATTGTCCTTTGAATTTGCTCAAAGCTTCGGTATTGAATTTCGAGCGTCTGGACATATAACGGGAGTCAATCAGACATCCGAGTTAAAAGTAATTGTCGTTTGAATTTGCTCAGAGCTTCAGAATTCAATTTCGAGCCGCTCGATATATTACGGTACTCAATCAGACATCTGAGTAAAAAAGTTATTGTCGTTTGAATTTGCTCAGAGATTCGGTATTCAATTTCGAGCGTCTCGATATATTACGGGACTCAATCGGACAGTCGAATAAAAAGTTATTGTCATTAGAATTTGCTCAGAGGTTCGGTATTCAATTTCGAACATCTCGATGTATTACGGGACTGAATCAGACATCTGAGTAAAAAGTTATTATCGTTTGAATTTGCTCAGAGCTACGGTATTCAATTTCTAGCGTCTCGATATACTATGGGACTCAATCAGACATCCGAGTAAAAACTTATTGTCGTTTGACTTTGCTCAGAGCTTCGATAATCAATTCCGAGCGTCTCGATATAATACGGGACTCAGTCACACATCCGAGAAAAAAGTTGTTGTCGTTTGAATTCGCTCAGAGCTTCGGCCTTCAATTTCAAGCATCTCGACATATTTCTGGACTCAATCTGACATCCGAGTAAAAAGTTATTGTCGTTTGAATTTGCTCAGAGTTCGGTATTCCATTTCGAGTGTCTCGATATATTACGGGACTCAATCAGACATTCGAGTAAAAAGTTATTGTAGTTTGAAGTTGCTCAGAGCTTCAATATTCAATATCGAGCGTTTCGATATATTACGGGACTGAATCAGACATCCGAGTAAAAAGTTATTGTCGTTTGAATTTGCTCAGAGCTTCGGTATTCAATTTCGAGCGTCTCGATATATTACAGGACTCAATCAGACATCCGAGTAAAAAGTTATTGTCGTTTGAATTGGCTCAGAGCATCGGCATTCAAGTCCAAGCGTCTCGATATACTACGGGACTCAATAAGACATCCGAGTAAAAAGTTATTGTCATTTGAATTTGCTCAAAGCTTCGATATTGAATTTCGAGCATCTGGACATATAACGGGAGTCAATCAGACATCCGAGTTAAAAGTAATTGTCGTTTGAATTTGCTCAGAGCTTCAGAATTCAATTTCGAGCCTCTCGATATATTACGGTACTCAATCAGATATCTGAGTAAAAAAGTTATTGTCGTTTGAATTTGCTCAGAGATTCGGTATTCAATTTCGAGCGTCTCGATATATTACGGGACTCAATCGGACAGTCGAATAAAAAGTAATTGTCATTAGAATTTGCTCAGAGGTTCGGTATTCAATTTCGAACATCTCGATATATTACGGGACTGAATCAGACATCTGAGTAAAAAGTTATTATCGTTTGAATTTGCTCAGAGCTTCGGTATTCAATTTCTAGCGTCTCGATATACTACGGGACTCAATCAGACATCCGAGTAAAAACTTATTGTCGTTTGAATTTGCTCAGAGCTTCGATAATCAATTCCGAGCGTCTCGATATATTACGGGACTCAGTCACACATCCGAGTAAAAAGTTATTGTCGTTTGAATTCGCTCAGAGCTTCGGTCTTCAATTTCAAGCATCTCGACATATTTCTGGACTCCATCTGACATCCGAGTAAAAAGTTATTGTCGTTTGAATTTGCTCAGAGTTCGGTATTCCATTTCGAGCGTCTCGATATATTACGGGACTCAATCAGCATTCCAGTAAAAAGTTATTGTAGTTTGAAGTTGCTCAGAGCTTCAACATTCAATATCGAGCGTTTCGATATATTACGGGACTGAATCAGACATCCGAGTAAAAAGTTATTGTTGTTTGAATTTGCTCAGAGCTTCGGTATTCCATTTCGAGCATCTCGATATATTACGGGATTCAATCAGACATCCGAGTAAAAAGTTATTGTCGTTTGAATTTGCTCAGAGCTTCGGTAATCAATTTCGAGCGTCACATTATATTACGGGAGTCAGTTAGACAACCGAGTAAAAAGTTATTGTCGTTTGAATTTGCTCAGAGCTTCGGTATTCAATTTTGAGCGTCTCGACATATTACGGACTCAATCAGACATCTGAGTAAAAAAGTTATTGTCGTTTGAATTTGCTCAGAGATTCGGTATTCAATTTCGAGCGTCTCGATATATTACGGGACTCAATCGGACAGTCGAATAAAAAGTTATTGTCATTAGAATTTGCTCAGAGGTTCGGTATTCAATTTCGAACATCTCGATGTATTACGGGACTGAATCAGACATCTGAGTAAAAAGTTATTATCGTTTGAATTTGCTCAGAGCTACGGTATTCAATTTCTAGCGTCTCGATATACTATGGGACTCAATCAGACATCCGAGTAAAAACTTATTGTCGTTTGACTTTGCTCAGAGCTTCGATAATCAATTCCGAGCGTCTCGATATAATACGGGACTCAGTCACACATCCGAGAAAAAAGTTGTTGTCGTTTGAATTCGCTCAGAGCTTTGGCCTTCAATTTCAAGCATCTCGACATATTTCTGGACTCAATCTGACATCCGAGTAAAAAGTTATTGTCGTTTGAATTTGCTCAGAGTTCGGTATTCCATTTCGAGTGTCTCGATATATTACGGGACTCAATCAGACATTCGAGTAAAAAGTTATTGTAGTTTGAAGTTGCTCAGAGCTTCAATATTCAATATCGAGCGTTTCGATATATTACGGGACTGAATCAAACATCCGAGTAAAAAGTTATTGTTGTTTGAATTTGCTCAGAGCTTCGGTATTCCATTTCGAGCATCTCGATATATTACGGGATTCAATCAGACATCCGCCCCCCCAAGTTATTGTCGTTTGAATTCGCTCAGAGCTTCGATAATCAATTTCGAGCGTCACAATATGTTACGGGAGTAAGTAAGACAACCGAGTAAAAACTTATTGTCGTTTGAATTTGCTCAGAGCTTCGATAATCAATTCCGAGCGTC
>NW_024464719.1:11081-11801 GCF_000004515.6 Glycine max
CGAGTAAAAAGTTATTGTCGTTTGAATTTGCTCAGAGCTTCAGAATTCAATTTCGAGCCGCTCGATATATTACGGTACTCAATCAGACATCTGAGTAAAAAAGTTATTGTCGTTTGAATTTGCTCAGAGATTCGGTATTCAATTTCGAGCGTCTCGATATATTACGGGACTCAATCGGACAGTCGAATAAAAAGTTATTGTCATTAGAATTTGCTCAGAGGTTCGGTATTCAATTTCGAACATCTCGATGTATTACGGGACTGAATCAGACATCTGAGTAAAAAGTTATTATCGTTTGAATTTGCTCAGAGCTACGGTATTCAATTTCTAGCGTCTCGATATACTATGGGACTCAATCAGACATCCGAGTAAAAACTTATTGTCGTTTGACTTTGCTCAGAGCTTCGATAATCAATTCCGAGCGTCTCGATATAATACGGGACTCAGTCACACATCCGAGAAAAAAGTTGTTGTCGTTTGAATTCGCTCAGAGCTTCGGCCTTCAATTTCAAGCATCTCGACATATTTCTGGACTCAATCTGACATCCGAGTAAAAAGTTATTGTCGTTTGAATTTGCTCAGAGTTCGGTATTCCATTTCGAGTGTCTCGATATATTACGGGACTCAATCAGACATTCGAGTAAAAAGTTATTGTAGTTTGAAGTTGCTCAGAGCTTCAATATTCAATATCGAGCGTTTCGATATATTACGGGACTGAAT
>NW_024464719.1:15537-17148 GCF_000004515.6 Glycine max
TTGCTCAGGGCTTCCGTAATCAATTTCGAGCGTCTTAATATATTACGGTACTCAGTCAGACATCCGAGTAAAAAGTTATTGTCGTTTGAATTTGCTCAGAGCTTCGGCATTCAAGTCCGAGCGTCTCGATATATTACGGGACTCAATCAGACATCCGAACAAAAAGTTATTGTCGTTTGAATTTGCTCAGGGCTTCGGTAATCAATTTCGAGCGTCTTAATATATTACGGTACTCAGTCAGACATCCGAGTAAAAAGTTATTGTCGTTTGAATTTTCTCAGAGCTTCGGCATTCAAGTCTGAGCGTCTCGATATACTACGGGGCTCAATCAGACATCCGAACAAAAAGTTATTGTCGTTTGAATTTGCTCAGAGCTTCAACATTCAATTTCGAGCGTTCCGATATTTTACAAGACTCAATCGGATAGCCGAGCAAAAAGTTATTGTCGTTTGAATTTGCTCAGAGCTAAGGCATTCAAGTCCGAGCGTCTCGATATATTACGGGACTCAATCAGACATCCGAGTAAAAAGTTATTGTGGTTTGAATTTGCACAGAACTTCAGTATTCCATTTTGAGCAACTCGATATATTACGGGACTCAATCTGACTTCCGAGTAAAAAGTTATTGTCGTTTGAATTTGCTCAGAGCTTCGGTATTCAATTTCGAGCGTCTGGATATATTGCGGGTCTCAATCAGACATCCGAGTAAAAAGTTATTGTTGTTTGAAGTTGCTCAAAGCTTCGACATTCAATATCGAGCGTTTCGATATATTACTGGACTGAATCAGACATCCGAGTAAAAAGTTATTGTAGTTTGAAGTTGCTCAGAGCTTCAACATTCAATATCGAGCGTTTCGATATATTACGGGACTAAATCAGACATCAGAGTAAAAAGTTATTGTCGTTTGAATTATCTCAGAGCTTCGGCATTCAAGTCCGAGCGTCTCGATATATTACGGGACTCAATCAGACATCCGAGTAAAAAAGTTATTGTCGTTTGAATTTGCTCAGGGCTTCGGTAATCAATTTCGAGCGTCTCAATATATTACGGTACTCAGTCAGACATCCGAGTAAAAAGTTATTGTCGTTTGAATTTGCTCAGAGCTTCGGCATTCAAGTCCGAGCGTCTCGATATACTACGGGACTCAATCAGACATCCGAACAAAAAGTTATTGTCGTTTGAATTTGCTCAGAGCTTCGACATTCAATTTCGAGCGTTCCGATATTTTACGAGACTCAATCGGATAGCCGAGCAAAAAGTTATTGGTCGTTTGAATTTGTCTCAGAGCTCCGGAATCCAATTCTGAGCGTCTCGATATTTTACGGGACTGAATCAGACACCCGAGAAAAAAGTTATTGGTGGTTTGAATTTGCTCAGAACTTTCGATATTCCTTTTTGAGGCCCTCCGATATTTTTACGGGGACCCAACCTGACTCCCGAGAAAAAAGTTATTGCCGTTTGAATTTCCCCAGAGCTTCGGGATTCAATTTCAAGCGCCGGAATATATTGGGGGCTCCATCCAAAATCCCCGAGAAAAAAAGTTATTGTGGTTTGAAAGTTGCGCAAGGCCCTCGGACTTCTACTCCAAGGCGGCTCCATTTTTTTTTCGGG
>NW_024464719.1:30562-34173 GCF_000004515.6 Glycine max
TTGTCGTTTGAATTTCCTCAGAGTTTCGGTATTCAATTTCGACCATCTGGATATATTGCGGGTCTCAATCAGACATCCGAGTAAAAAGTTATTGTTGTTTGAAGTTGCTCAAAGCTTCGACATTCAATATCGAGCGTTTCGATATATTACTGGACTGAATCAGACATTCGAGTAAAAAGTTATTGTCGTTTGAAGTTGCTCAGAGCTTCAACATTCAATATCGAGTGTTTCGATATATTACGGGACTAAATCAGACATCAGAGTAAAAAGTTATTGTCGTTTGAATTATCTCAGAGCTTCGGCATTCAAGTCCGAGCGTCTCGATATATTACGGGACTCAATCAGACATCCGAGTAAAAAAGTTATTGTCGTTTGAATTTGCTCAGGGCTTCGGTAATCAATTTCAAGCGTCTCAATATATTACGGTACTCAGTCAGACATCCGAGTAAAAAGTTATTGTCGTTTGAATTTGCTCAGAGCTTCGGCATTCAAGTCCGAGCGTCTCGATATACTACGGGACTCAATCAGACAACCGAACAAATAGTTATTGTCGTTTGAATTTGCTCAGAGCTTCGGCATTCAAGTCCGAGCGTCTCGATATATTACGGGACTCAATCAGACATCCGAGTAAAAAGTTATTGTTGTTTGAATTTGCTCAGAGCTTCGGTATTCAATTTCGAGCGTCTCGATATATTACAGGACTCCATATGACACCCGAGTAAAAATGTTATTGTCGTTTCATTTTGCTCAGAGCTTCAACATTCAATTTTGAGCGTTCCGATATTTTACAAGACTCAATCGGATAGCAGAGCAAAAAGTTATTGTCGTCTGAATTTGCTCAGAGCTAAGGCATTCAAGTCCGAGCGTCTCGATATACTACGGGACTCAATCAGACATCCGAACAAAAAGTTATTGTCGTTTGAATTTGCTCAGAGCTTCAACATTCAATTTCGAGCGTTCCGATATTTTACAAGACTCAATCGGATATCAGAGCAAAAAGTTATTGTCGTCTGAATTTGCTTAGAGCTAAGGCATTCAAGTCCGAGCGTCTCGATATATTACGGGACTCAATCAGACATCCGAGTAAAAAAGTTATTGTCGTTTGAATTTGCTCAGGGCTTCGGTAATCAATTTCGAGCGTCTTAATATATTACGGTACTCAGTCAGACATCCGAGTAAAAAGTTATTGTCGTTTGAATTTGCTCAGAGCTTCGGCATTCAAGTCCGAGCGTCTCGATATACTACGGGACTCAATCAGACATCCGAACAAAAAGTTATTGTCGTTTGAATTTGCTCAGAGCTTCAACATTCAATTTCGAGCGTTCCGATATTTTACAAGACTCAATCGGATAGCCGAGCAAAAAGTTATTGTCGTTTGAATTTTTCTCAGAGCTTCGGTATTCAATTTTGAGCGTCTCGATATATTACGGGACTGAATCAGACATCCGAGTAAAAAGTTATTGTGGTTTGAATTTGCACAGAACTTCAGTATTCCATTTTGAGCAACTCGATATATTACGGGACTCAATCTGACTTCCGAGTAAAAAGTTATTGTCGTTTGAATTTCCTCAGAGCTTCGGTATTCAATTTCGACCATCTGGATATATTGCGGGTCTCAATCAGACATCCGAGTAAAAAGTTATTGGTGTTTGAAGTTGCTCAAGCTTCGACATTCAATATCGAGCGTTTCGATATATTACTGGACTGAATCAGACATCCGAGTAAAAAGTTATTGTAGTTTGAAGTTGCTCAGAGCTTCAACATTCAATATCGAGCGTTTCGATATATTACGGGACTAAATCAGACATCAGAGTAAAAAGTTATTGTCGTTTGAATTATCTCAGAGCTTCGGCATTCAAGTCCGAGCGTCTCGATATATTACGGGACTCAATCAGACATCCGAGTAAAAAAGTTATTGTCGTTTGAATTTGCTCAGGGCTTCGGAAATCAATTTCGAGCGTCTTCAATATATTACGGTACTCAGTCAGACATCCGAGTAAAAAGTTATTGTCGTTGAATTTGCTCAGAGCTTCGGCATTCAAGTCCGAGCGTCTCGATATACTACGGGACTCAATCAGACAACCGAACAAAAAGTATTGTCGTATGAATTTGCTCAGAGCTTCGCATTCAAGTCCGAGCGTCTCGATATATACGGGACTCAATCAGACATCCGAGTAAAAAGTTATTGTTGTTTGAATTTGCTCAGAGCTTCGGTATTCAATTTCGAGCGTCTCGATATATTACAGGACTCCATATGACACCCGAGTAAAAATGTTATTGTCGTTTCATTTTGCTCAGAGCTTCAACATTCAATTTTGAGCGTTCCGATATTTTACAAGACTCAATCGGATAGCAGAGCAAAAAGTTATTGTCGTCTGAATTTGCTCAGAGCTAAGGCATTCAAGTCCGAGCGTCTCGATATATTACGGGACTCAATCAGACATCCGAGTAAAAAAGTTATTGTCGTTTGAATTTGCTCAGGGCTTCGGTAATCAATTTCGAGCGTCTTAATATATTACGGTACTCAGTCAGACATCCGAGTAAAAAGTTATTGTCGTTTGAATTTGCTCAGAGCTTCGGCATTCAAGTCTGAGCGTCTCGATATACTATGGGACTCAATCAGACATCCGAACAAAAAGTTATTGTCGTTTGAATTTGCTCAGAGCTTCAACATTCAATTTCGAGCGTTCCGATATTTTACAAGACTCAATCGGATAGCCGAGCAAAAAGTTATTGTCGTTTGAATTTGCTCAGAGCTAAGGCATTCAAGTCCGAGCGTCTCGATATATTACGGGACTCAATTAGACATCCGAGTAAAAAGTTATTGTGGTTTGAATTTGCACAGAACTTCAGTATTCCATTTTGAGCAACTCGATATATTACGGGACTCAATCTGACTTCCGAGTAAAAAGTTTTTGTCGTTTGAATTTGCTCAGAGCTTCGGTATTCAATTTCGAGCGTCTGGATATATTGCGGGTCTCAATCAGACATCCGAGTAAAAAGTTATTGTTGTTTGAAGTTGCTAAAAGCTTCGACATTCAATATCGAGCGTTTCGATATATTACTGGACTGAATCAGACATCCGAGTAAAAAGTTATTGTAGTTTGAAGTTGCTCAGAGCTTCAACATTCAATATCGAGCGTTTCGATATATTACGGGACTGAATCAGACATCAGAGTAAAAAGTTATTGTCGTTTGAATTATCTCAGAGCTTCGGTATTCCAGTTCGAGCGTCTCGATATATTACGGGACTTAATCAGACATCCGAGTAAAAAGTTATTGTCGTTTGAACTTGCTTAGAGCTTTGATAATCAATTTCGAGCGTCTCGATATATTACGGGACTCAGTCAGACATCCGAGTAAAAAGTTATTGTCGTTTGAATTTGCTCAGAGCTTCGGTATTCAATTTCGAGCGTCTCGATATATTACAGGACTCCATATGACACCCGAGTAAAAATGTTATTGTCGTTTCATTTTGCTCAGAGCTTCAACATTCAATTTTGAGCGTTCCGATATTTTACAAGACTCAATCGGATAGCAGAGCAAAAAGTTATTGTCGTCTGAATTTGCTCAGAGCTAAGGCATTCAAGTCCGAGCGTCTCGATATACTA
>NW_024464719.1:34273-36146 GCF_000004515.6 Glycine max
ACAAAAAGTTATTGTCGTTTGAATTTGCTCAGAGCTTCAACATTCAATTTCGAGCGTTCCGATATTTTACGGGACTCAATCGGACATCAGAGCAAAAAGTTATTGTCGTTTGAATTTGCTCAGAGCTAAGGCATTCAAGTCCGAGCGTCTCGATATATTACGGGACTCAATCAGACATCCGAGTAAAAAAGTTATTGTCGTTTGAATTTGCTCAGGGCTTCGGTAATCAATTTCGAGCGTCTTAATATATTACGGTACTCAGTCAGACATCCGAGTAAAAAGTTATTGTCGTTTGAATTTTCTCAGAGCTTCGGCATTCAAGTCTGAGCGTCTCGATATACTACGGGGCTCAATCAGACATCCGAACAAAAAGTTATTGTCGTTTGAATTTGCTCAGAGCTTCAACATTCAATTTCGAGCGTTCCGATATTTTACAAGACTCAATCGGATAGCCGAGCAAAAAGTTATTGTCGTTTGAATTTGCTCAGAGCTAAGGCATTCAAGTCCGAGCGTCTCGATATATTACGGGACTGAATCAGACATCCGAGTAAAAAGTTATTGTGGTTTGAATTTGCACAGAACTTCAGTATTCCATTTTGAGCAACTCGATATATTACGGGACTCAATCTGACTTCCGAGTAAAAAGTTATTGTCGTTTGAATTTCCTCAAAGCTTCGGTATTCAATTTCGACCATCTGGATATATTGCGGGTCTCAATCAGACATCCGAGTAAAAAGTTATTGTTGTTTGAAGTTGCTCAAAGCTTCGACATTCAATATCGAGCGTTTCGATATATTACTGGACTGAATCAGACATCCGAGTAAAAAGTTATTGTAGTTTGAAGTTGCTCAGAGCTTCAACATTCAATATCGAGCGTTTCGATATATTACGGGACTAAATCAGACATCAGAGTAAAAAGTTATTGTCGTTTGAATTATCTCAGAGCTTCGGCATTCAAGTCCGAGCGTCTCGATATATTACGGGACTCAATCAGACATCCGAGTAAAAAAGTTATTGTCGTTTGAATTTGCTCAGGGCTTCGGTAATCAATTTCGAGCGTCTCAATATATTACGGTACTCAGTCAGACATCCGAGTAAAAAGTTATTGTCGTTTGAATTTGCTCAGAGCTTCGGCATTCAAGTCCGAGCGTCTCGATATACTACGGGACTCAATCAGACAACCGAACAAATAGTTATTGTCGTTTGAATTTGCTCAGAGCTTCGGCATTCAAGTCCGAGCGTCTCGATATACTACGGGACTCAATCAGACATCCGAGTAAAAAGTTATTGTTGTTTGAATTTGCTCAGAGCTTCGGTATTCAATTTCGAGCGTCTCGATATATTACAGGACTCCATCAGACACCCGAGTAAAAATGTTATTGTCGTTTCATTTTGCTTAGAGCTTCAACATTCAATTTTGAGCGTTCCGATATTTTACAAGACTCAATCGGATAGCAGAGCAAAAAGTTATTGTCGTCTGAATTTGCTCAGAGCTAAGGCATTCAAGTCCGAGCGTCTCGATATATTACGGGACTCAATCAGACATCCGAGTAAAAAAGTTATTGTCGTTTGAATTTGCTCAGGGCTTCGGTAATCAATTTCGAGCGTCTTAATATATTACGGTACTCAGTCAGACATCCGAGTAAAAAGTTATTGTCGTTTGAATTTTCTCAGAGCTTCGGCATTCAAGTCTGAGCGTCTCGATATACTACGGGGCTCAATCAGACATCCGAACAAAAAGTTATTGTCGTTTGAATTTGCTCAGAGCTTCAACATTCAATTTCGAGCGTTCCGATATTTTACAAGACTCAATCGGATAGCCGAGCAAAAAGTTATTGTCGTTTGAATTTGCTCAGAGCTAAGGCATTCAAGT
>NW_024464719.1:36480-37563 GCF_000004515.6 Glycine max
TGAAGTTGCTCAGAGCTTCAACATTCAATATCGAGCGTTTCGATATATTACGGGACTAAATCAGACATCAGAGTAAAAACTTATTGTCGTTTGAATTATCTCAGAGCTTCGCATTCAAGTCCGAGCGTCTCGATATATTACGGGACTCAATCAGACATCCGAGTAAAAAAGTTATTGTCGTTTGAATTTGCTCAGGGCTTCGGTAATCAATTTCGAGCGTCTCAATATATTACGGTACTCAGTCAGACATCCGAGTAAAAAGTTATTGTCGTTTGAATTTGCTCAGAGCTTCGGCATTCAAGTCCGAGCGTCTCGATATACTACGGGACTCAATCAGACAACCGAACAAATAGTTATTGTCGTTTGAATTTGCTCAGAGCTTCGGCATTCAAGTCCGAGCGTCTCGATATACTACGGGACTCAATCAGACAACCGAACAAATAGTTATTGTCGTTTGAATTTGCTCAGAGCTTCGGCATTCAAGTCCGAGCGTCTCGATATACTACGGGACTCAATCAGACAACCGAACAAATAGTTATTGTCGTTTGAATTTGCTCAGAGCTTCGGCATTCAAGTCCGAGCGTCTCGATATACTACGGGACTCAATCAGACAACCGAACAAATAGTTATTGTCGTTTGAATTTGCTCAGAGCTTCGACATTCAAGTCCGAGCGTCTCGATATATTACGGGACTCAATCAGACATCCGAGTAAAAAGTTATTGTTGTTTGAATTTGCTCAGAGCTTCGGTATTCAATTTCGAGCGTCTCGATATATTACAGGACTCCATCAGACACCCGAGTAAAAATGTTATTGTCGTTTCATTTTGCTTAGAGCTTCAACATTCAATTTTGAGCGTTCCGATATTTTACAAGACTCAATCGGATAGCAGAGCAAAAAGTTATTGTCGTCTGAATTTGCTCAGAGCTAAGGCATTCAAGTCCGAGCGTCTCGATATATTACGGGACTCAATCAGACATCCGAGTAAAAAAGTTATTGTCGTTTGAATTTGCTCAGGGCTTCGGTAATCAATTTCGAGCGTCTTAATATATTACGGTACTCAGTCAGACATCCGAGTAAAAAG
>NW_024464719.1:38045-43187 GCF_000004515.6 Glycine max
GCTTCAACATTCAATTTCGAGCGTTCCGATATTTTACAAGACTCAATCGGATATCAGAGCAAAAAGTTATTGTCGTCTGAATTTGCTTAGAGCTAAGGCATTCAAGTCCGAGCGTCTCGATATATTACGGGACTCAATCAGACATCCGAGTAAAAAAGTTATTGTCGTTTGAATTTGCTCAGGGCTTCCGTAATCAATTTCGAGCGTCTTAATATATTACGGTACTCAGTCAGACATCCGAGTAAAAAGTTATTGTCGTTTGAATTTGCTCAGAGCTTCGGCATTCAAGTCCGAGCGTCTCGATATATTACGGGACTCAATCAGACATCCGAACAAAAAGTTATTGTCGTTTGAATTTGCTCAGGGCTTCGGTAATCAATTTCGAGCGTCTTAATATATTACGGTACTCAGTCAGACATCCGAGTAAAAAGTTATTGTCGTTTGAATTTGCTCAGAGCTTCGGCATTCAAGTCTGAGCGTCTCGATATACTACGGGGCTCAATCAGACATCCGAACAAAAAGTTATTGTCGTTTGAATTTGCTCAGAGCTTCAACATTCAATTTCGAGCGTTCCGATATTTTACAAGACTCAATCGGATAGCCGAGCAAAAAGTTATTGTCGTTTGAATTTTTCTCAGAGCTTCGGTATTCAATTTTGAGCGTCTCGATATATTACGGGACTGAATCAGACATCCGAGTAAAAAGTTATTGTGGTTTGAATTTGCACAGAACTTCAGTATTCCATTTTGAGCAACTCGATATATTACGGGACTCAATCTGACTTCCGAGTAAAAAGTTATTGTCGTTTGAATTTCCTCAGAGCTTCGGTATTCAATTTCGACCATCTGGATATATTGCGGGTCTCAATCAGACATCCGAGTAAAAAGTTATTGTTGTTTGAAGTGGCTCAAAGCTTCGACATTCAATATCGAGCGTTTCGATATATTACTGGACTAAATCAGACATCCGAGTAAAAAGTTATTGTAGTTTGAAGTTGCTCAGAGCTTCAACATTCAATATCGAGCGTTTCGATATATTACGGGACTAAATCAGACATCAGAGTAAAAAGTTATTGTCGTTTGAATTATCTCAG
Source organism: Glycine max (assembly GCF_000004515.6). Classification (NCBI taxonomy): domain Eukaryota; kingdom Viridiplantae; phylum Streptophyta; class Magnoliopsida; order Fabales; family Fabaceae; genus Glycine; species Glycine max. The sequence goes on from NW_024464719.1 coordinate 39,139, forward strand.
AGCTTCGGCATTCAAGTCCGAGCGTCTCGATATATTACGGGACTCAATCAGACATCCGAGTAAAAAAGTTATTGTTCGTTTGAATTTGCTCAGAGCTTCGGTATTTAAATTCGAGCGTCTCTCATATATATACCGGACTCCATTCGACACATCGAGTAAAAAAGTTATTGTCGTTTGATTTTGCTCAGAGCTTCAGCATTCAATTCCGAGCGTCTCGATATATTACGAGACTCAATCGGACAGCCGAGCAAAAAGTTATTGTCGTTTGAATTTGCTCAGAGCTTCGGCATTCAAGTCCGAGCGTCTCGATATATTACGGGACTCAATCAGACATCCGAACAAAAAGTTATTGTCGTTTGAATTTGCTCAGAGCTTCGACATTCAATTTCGAGCGTTCCGATATATTACAGGACTCAATCGGACATCCGAGCAAAAAGTTATTGTCGTCTGAATTTGCTTAGAGCTTAGGCATTCAAGTCCGAGCGTCTCGATATATTACGGGACTCAATCAGACATCCGAGTAAAAAAGTTATTGTCGTTAGAATTTGCTCAGGGCTTCCGTAATCAATTCCGAGCGTCTTAATATATTACGGTACTCAGTCAGACATCCGAGTAAAAAGTTATTGTCGTTTGAATTTGCTCAGGGCTTCGGTAATCAATTTCAAGCGTCTCAATATATTACGGTACTCAGTCAGACATCCGAGTAAAAAGTTATTGTCGTTTGAATTTGCTCAGAGCTTCGGCATTCAAGTCCGAGCGTCTCGATATACTACGCAGCTCAATTCAGACATCCGAACAAAAAGTTATTGTCGTTAGAATCTGCTCAGAGCTTCAACATTCAATTTCGAGCGTCCGATATTTACAAGACTCAATCGGATAGCCGAGCAAAAAGTTATTGTCGTTTGAATTTGCTCAGAGCTAAGGCATTCAAGTCCGAGCGTCTCGATATATTACGGGACTGAATCAGACATCCGAGTAAAAAGTTATTGTGGTTTGAATTTGCACAGAACTTCAGTATTCCATTTTGAGCAACTCGATATATTACGGGACTCAATCTGACTTCCGAGTAAAAAGTTATTGTCGTTTGAATTTGCTCAGAGCTTCGGTATTCAATTTCGAGCATCTGGATATATTGCGGGTCTCAATCAGACATCCGAGTAAAAAGTTATTGTTGTTTGAAGTTGCTCAAAGCTTCGACATTCAATATCGAGCGTTTCGATATATTACTGGACTGAATCAGACATCCGAGTAAAAAGTTATTGTAGTTTGAAGTTGCTCAGAGCTTCAACATTCAATATCGAGCGTTTCGATATATTACGGGACTAAATCAGACATCAGAGTAAAAAGTTATTGTCGTTTGAATTATCTCAGAGCTTCGGCATTCAAGTCCGAGCGTCTCGATATATTACGGGACTCAATCAGACATCCGAGTAAAAAAGTTATTGTCGTTTGAATTTGCTCAGGGCTTCGGTAATCAATTTCGAGCGTCTCAATATATTACGGTACTCAGTCAGACATCCGAGTAAAAAGTTATTGTCGTTTGAATTTGCTCAGAGCTTCGGCATTCAAGTCCGAGCGTCTCGATATACTACGGGACTCAATCAGACATCCGAACAAAAAGTTATTGTCGTTTGAATTTGCTCAGAGCTTCAACATTCAATTTCGAGCGTTCCGATATTTTACAAGACTCAATCGGATAGCCGAGCAAAAAGTTATTGTCGTTTGAATTTTTCTCAGAGCTTCGGTATTCAATTTTGAGCGTCTCGATATATTACGGGACTGAATCAGACATCCGAGTAAAAAGTTATTGTGGTTTGAATTTGCACAGAACTTCAGTATTCCATTTTGAGCAACTCGATATATTACGGGACTCAATCTGACTTCCGAGTAAAAAGTTATTGTCGTTTGAATTTCCTCAGAGCTTCGGTATTCAATTTCGACCATCTGGATATATTGCGGGTCTCAATCAGACATCCGAGTAAAAAGTTATTGTTGTTTGAAGTTGCTCAAAGCTTCGACATTCAATATCGAGCGTTTCGATATATTACTGGACTGAATCAGACATCCGAGCAAAAAGTTATTGTCGTTTGAATTTGCTCAGAGCTAAGGCATTCAAGTCCGAGCGTCTCGATATATTACGGGACTCAATCAGACATCCGAGTAAAAAAGTTATTGTCGTTTGAATTTGCTCAGGGCTTCGGTAATCAATTTCGAGCGTCTTAATATATTACGGTACTCAGTCAGACATCCGAGTAAAAAGTTATTGTCGTTTGAATTTTCTCAGAGCTTCGGCATTCAAGTCTGAGCGTCTCGATATACTACGGGGCTCAATCAGACATCCGAACAAAAAGTTATTGTCGTTTGAATTTGCTCAGAGCTTCAACATTCAATTTCGAGCGTTCCGATATTTTACAAGACTCAATCGGATAGCCGAGCAAAAAGTTATTGTCGTTTGAATTTGCTCAGAGCTAAGGCATTCAAGTCCGAGCGTCTCGATATATTACGGGACTGAATCAGACATCCGAGTAAAAAGTTGTTGTGGTTTGAATTTGCACAGAACTTCAGTATTCCATTTTGAGCAACTCGATATATTACGGGACTCAATCTGACTTCCGAGTAAAAGTTATTGTCGTTTGAATTTGCTCAGAGCTTCGGTATTCAATTTCGAGCGTCTGGATATATTGCGGGTCTCAATCAGACATCCGAGTAAAAAGTTATTGTTGTTTGAAGTTGCTCAAAGCTTCGACATTCAATATCGAGCGTTTCGATATATTACTGGACTGAATCAGACATCCGAGTAAAAAAGTTATTGTAGTTTGAAGTTGCTCAGAGCTTCAACATTCAGTATCGAGCGTTTCGATATATTACGGGACTAAATCACCACATCAGAGTAAAAAGTTATTGTCGTTTGAATTATCTCAGAGCTTCGGCATTCAAGTCCGAGCGTCTCGATATATTACGGGACTCAATCAGACATCCGAGTAAAAAAGTTATTGTCGTTTGAATTTGCTCAGGGCTTCGGTAATCAATTTCGAGCGTCTCAATATATTACGGTACTCAGTCAGACATCCGAGTAAAAAGTTATTGTCGTTTGAATTTGCTCAGAGCTTCGGCATTCAAGTCCGAGCGTCTCGATATACTACGGGACTCAATCAGACAACCGAACAAATAGTTATTGTCGTTTGAATTTGCTCAGAGCTTCGGCATTCAAGTCCGAGCGTCTCGATATATTACGGGACTCAATCAGACATCCGAGTAAAAAGTTATTGTTGTTTGAATTTGCTCAGAGCTTCGGTATTCAATTTCGAGCGTCTCGATATATTACAGGACTCCATATGACACCCGAGTAAAAATGTTATTGTCGTTTCATTTTGCTCAGAGCTTCAACATTCAATTTTGAGCGTTCCGATATTTTACAAGACTCAATCGGATAGCAGAGCAAAAAGTTATTGTCGTCTGAATTTGCTCAGAGCTAAGGCATTCAAGTCCGAGCGTCTCGATATACTACGGGACTCAATCAGACATCCGAACAAAAAGTTATTGTCGTTTGAATTTGCTCAGAGCTTCAACATTCAATTTCGAGCGTTCCGATATTTTACAAGACTCAATCGGATATCAGAGCAAAAAGTTATTGTCGTCTGAATTTGCTCAGAGCTAAGGCATTCAAGTCCGAGCGTCTCGATATATTACGGGACTCAATCAGACATCCGAGTAAAAAAGTTATTGTCGTTTGAATTTGCTCAGGGCTTCGGTAATCAATTTCGAGCGTCTTAATATATTACGGTACTCAGTCAGACATCCGAGTAAAAAGTTATTGTCGTTTGAATTTGCTCAGAGCTTCGGCATTCAAGTCCGAGCGTCTCGATATACTACGGGACTCAATCAGACATCCGAACAAAAAGTTATTGTCGTTTGAATTTGCTCAGAGCTTCAACATTCAATTTCGAGCGTTCCGATATTTTACAAGACTCAATCGGATAGCCGAGCAAAAAGTTATTGTCGTTTGAATTTTTCTCAGAGCTTCGGTATTCAATTTTGAGCGTCTCGAT
>NW_024464719.1:43803-47017 GCF_000004515.6 Glycine max
TTCCAGTATGGCCCAACGGCGAGGCGTATCCGCTCAATCAGACATCCGAGTAAAAAGTTATTGTCGTTTGAATTTGCTCAAAGCTTCAACATTCAATACCGAGCGTCTCGATATACTACGGGACTCAATCAGACATCCGAGTAAAAAGTTATTGTCGTTTGAATTTGCTCAGAGCTTCGGCATTCAAGTCCGAGCGTCTCGATATATTACTACACTCAATCAGACAACCGAGTAAAAAAGTTATTGTCGTTTGAATTTGCTCAGGGCTTCGGTAATCAATTTCGAGCGTCTCAATATATTACGGTACTCAGTCAGACATCCGAGTAAAAAGTTATTGTCGTTTGAATTTGCTCAGAGCTTCGGCATTCAATTTCGAGTGTCTCAATATATTACGCGACTCAGTCAGACAATCGAGTAAAAAGTTATTGTCGTTTGAATTTGCTCAGAGCTTCGGTATTCCAGTTCGAGCGTCTCGATATATTACAGGACTCAATTAGACATCCGAGTAAAAACGTTATTGTCGTTTGAATTTGCTCAGAGCTTCGGTATTCAATTTCGAGCGTCTCGATATATTACGGGACTGAATCAGACATCCGAGTAAAAAGTTATTGTGGTTTGAATTTGCACAGAACTTCGGTATTCCATTTTGAGCAACTCGATATATTACGGGACTCAATCTGACTTCCGAGTAAAAAGTTATTGTCGTTTGAATTTGCTCAGAGCTTCGGTATTCAATTTCGAGCGTCTGGATATATTACGGGTCTTAATCAGACATCCGAGTAAAAAGTTACTGTTGTTTGAAGTTGCTCAGAGCTTCAACATTCAATATCGAGCGTTTCGATATATTACGGGACTGAATCACACATCTGAGTAAAACGTTATTGTCGTTTGAATTTGCTCAGAGCTTCAACATTCAATTTCGAGCGTTCCGATATTTTACAAGACTCAATCGGATAGCCGAGCAAAAAGTTATTGTCGTTTGAATTTTTCTCAGAGCTTCGGTATTCAATTTCGAGCGTCTCGATATATTACGGGACTGAATCAGACATCCAAGTAAAAAGTTATTGGGGTTTGGATTTGCACAGAACTTCGGTATTCCATTTTGAGCAACTCGATATATTACGGGGCTCAATCTGACTTCCGAGCAAGAAGTTATTGTCGTTTGAATTTGCTCAGACCTACGATAATCAATTTCGAGCGTCTCGTTTTCTTACGGGACACATTCTGACATCCGAGTAAGAAGTTATTGTAGTTTGAATTTTCTCAAAGCTTCAACATTCAATATCGAGCGTTGCGATATATTACGGGACTGAATCAGACATCCGAGTAAAAAGTTATTGTAGTTAGAAGTTGCTCAGAAGCTTCAACATTCAAATATCGAGAGTTTCGATATATTACGGGACTGAATCCAGACATCAGAGTAAAAAAGTTGTTGTCGTTTGAATTATCTCCGAGCTTCGGTATTCCAGTTCGAGCGTCTCGATATATTACGGGACTCAATCAGACATCCGAGTAAAAAGTTATTGTCGTTTGAATTTGCTCAGAGCTTCGATAATCAATTTCGAGTGTCTCAATATATTACACGACTCAGTCAGACAACCGAGTAAAAAGTTATTGTCGTTTGAATTTGCTCAGAGCTTCGGTATTTAATTTCGAGCGTCTCGATATATTACAGGACTCCATCAGACACCCGAGTAAAAACGTTATTGTCGTTTGAATTTTCTCAGAGCTTCAACATTCAATTTCGAGCGTTCCGATATTTTACAAGACTCAATCGGATAGCCGAGCAAAAAGTTATTGTCGTTTGAATTTTTCTCAGAGCTTCGGTATTCAATTTCGAGCGTCTCGATATATTACGGGACTGAATCAGACATCCGAGTAAAAAGTTGTTGTGGTTTGAATTTGCACAGAACTTCGGTATTCCATTTTGAGCAACTCGATATATTACGGGACTCAATCTGACTTCCGAGTAAAAAGTTATTGTCGTTTGAATTTGCTCAGAGCTTCGGTATTCAATTTCGAGCGTTTGGATATATTACGGGTCTCGATCAGACATCCGAGTAAAAAGTTATTAAGTTGAAGTGCTCGCTTCCGAAGACAAACGACATTCAATATCGAGCGTTTCGATATATTACTGGACTGAATCAGACATCCGAGTAAAAAGTTATTGTAGTTTGAAGTTGCTCAGAGCTTCAACATTCAATATCGAGCGTTTCGATATATTACGGGACTAAATCAGACATCAGAGTAAAAAGTTATTGTCGTTTGAATTATCTCAGAGCTTCGGCATTCAAGTCCGAGCGTCTCGATATATTACGGGACTCAATCAGACATCCGAGTAAAAAAGTTATTGTCGTTTGAATTTGCTCAGGGCTTCGGTAATCAATTTCGAGCGTCTCAATATATTACGGTACTCAGTCAGAGAGGGCGAGTAAAAAGTTATTGTCGTTGAGGATTTGCTCAGAGCTTCGGCATTCAAGTCCGAGCGTCTCGATATACTACGGGACTCAATCAGACAACCGAACAAATAGTTATTGTCGTTTGAATTTGCTCAGAGCTTCGGCATTCAAGTCCGAGCGTCTCGATATACTACGGGACTCAATCAGACAACCGAACAAATAGTTATTGTCGTTTGAATTTGCTCAGAGCTTCGGCATTCAAGTCCGAGCGTCTCGATATACTACGGGACTCAATCAGACATCCGAACAAAAAGTTATTGTCGTTTGAATTTGCTCAGAGCTTCGGCATTCAAGTCCGAGCGTCTCGATATACTACGGGACTCAATCAGACATCCGAACAAAAAGTTATTGTTGTTTGAATTTGCTCAGAGCTTCGGTATTCAATTTCGAGCGTCTCGATATATTACAGGACTCCATCAGACACCCGAGTAAAAATGTTATTGTCGTTTCATTTTGCTCAGAGCTTCAACATTCAATTTTGAGCGTTCCGATATTTTACAAGACTCAATCGGATAGCAGAGCAAAAAGTTATTGTCGTCTGAATTTGCTCAGAGCTAAGGCATTCAAGTCCGAGCGTCTCGATATATTACGGGACTCAATCAGACATCCGAGTAAAAAAGTTATTGTCGTTTGAATTTGCTCAGGGCTTCGGTAATCAATTTCGAGCGTCTTAATATATTACGGTACTCAGTCAGACATCCGAGTAAAAAGTTATTGTCGTTTGAATTTTCTCAGAGCTTCGGCATTCAAGTCTG